>NC_133419.1:47287500-47590833 GCF_049350105.2 Macaca mulatta | reverse complement strand
CACAATGTGTTGAACAAAAGAAGTCAAACACCATTCATATGAAGTCCAAACAAAGGCATCTTTGGAGACAGAAGTCAGAAGAACGCTTACCTCTGGGGGTGGGTTATAGGCAGAGATGGAGCGTGAACTAGTCTTCCAGGGTGCTGGAAATGTTCTATATCTTGCTCTGGGTGGTGTTTTCTTAAGTATATACATATGTAAAAATTCATCAATCTGAACGCTTAAGATTTGTGCACTTTACTGTATATTTTATACTTCAACTTTAAAAGATAAACAAAAACTACCCTGAGTAGTTGCTTACCTATCAGACTGGCAAAAATCCGAGTTTCTTAACATATCCTATTAGGGAGACTGCAATAAGTAAGTACCCTTACACATTGCTAGCAGGAGTGAAAAATGGCATAGCCCCTATGGAGGCCAATTTTGAAGTACATTGCACAATTACAAATATATTTATACTTTGACACAGTAATTTCACTTCTAGGAACTTACCCTATAACTATACTCTCCTACACATGAAATAACATATATAGAAGGTCATTCACTATAGTGTTGCTTAAATAACAAAAGACTAGAAATTACATAAATGTCCATGAACAGGGCACTAGTTAAATATATCAAGGTACATAGGAACATTGGAATATTAAATAACTGTAAAAAAAAAAAAAAGAGCTAGGACAGCTTTTATACTGATATGGAAAGATCTCCCAGAAAAATCGTTGAGAAAAATCAGGCACTGAGAAATGAGCATAGTATGCTGCCATTTATGTAAAAGGCAGGATAAAAACATATCTTAGTATTCACTTACATATGTAAAAGGACACTAGAAGGATACAGAAGAAACTAGTAACAGGCTTTAGCTGCACATGTGGTAGAAGGGTTTTGGGGAACTGGAGAGAGGGAGATAGCATGGAAGGGAGTTTTTCTTTTTTTTTTTCTTTTTTTTTTTTTTACCAGACATTCTCAAATATATTTATTAAATTATCATGTATAACCAAAATAAGCTTTTTTTTTTTTTTCAAAGAAAATTTGGCACTACTTTTATTATTTGACAATGCTGCCCATGTACTTGAATATGTCAAATAAGCCCAGTTATTTTAGTATCTCTCTTTTTTTTTTTTATTTATTATTATTATACTTTAAGTTGTAGGGTACATGTGCATAACGTGCAGGTTTGTTACATATGTATACTTGTGCCTTGTTGGTGTGCTGCACCCATCAACTCGTCATTTACATCAGGTATAACTCCCAATGCAATCCCTCCCCCCTCCCCCCCCTCCCCATGATAGGCCCCGGTGTGTGATGTTCCCCTTCCTGAGTCCAAGTGATCTCATTGTTCAGTTCCCACCTATGAGTGAGAACATGCGGTGTTTGGTTTTCTGTTCTTGTGATAGTTTGCTAAGAATGATGGTTTCCAGCTGAATCCATGGAGTTTTTCATTTTAAACACTGAAACAAAAAGACGAAATACTCCTCTCTGGTAGCGTTAAAAACAGGCCAGACCATCACCAGTCTGCAGGAAGGCAGCATCGGGTAGTAGTCCACAGGCTCTGAAATTAGAGGCGTGGGTAAAAAACCTAACACACAAATTCTTCCTACTTGCGTGACCTGGGCAGGGTAAATTGCTCACCTTCAGCTTCATTTTCCCTTACCTAGAAGATGGGATTAACCAGAGTACCAGCTTATCAATTTGCTGTGAGGATTAAATGGGATGAGATAGGTAAAGTATTTACATTCTGCCTATCTTGTTGTGCATAGAAACATACAAGTTTGTATCTGCCTCTAAGCTCTCTACAAGGCCCTAGGGTATGGAGATATCACCTCTCAAAGGAATATCCAGTGCCAAAAAAAGTTATTTCTTTATATTTCTATTAAGTTCTTACATGAAATTGCTTGATAGTTTCATGCCAAGGTCAGATGTTCTGCCATACATATTATAAAGGTACAATGGTTCAACAGTTGAAAATCATCTGTGAAATGAAAAAAAAATCTATGCATATATTATAGCTCCAATTTAGTAAAAGAATTGGCTCTGCTTGGAGGAGGAGGAGGAGGAGGCATCACACTTCCCTGCCAATAACCAACCCTTTAACAATGGCTGTCTGGCAAGCCTGAGTGCTCCAGGAAAAGGCCACCAATAAAATCCTTCCAAGGTCTGCGTGGAGCAGGGAGAGAGGAAACGCAGTCAGCTCTTTTTCCTCCGCAGGAAGGGAAGACAAAACTGCACATCAGGGGAGAAGGCAAACAAATTGCCAATTCAAGCCAAAATAAGCTGCTCCTGATGGAAGCACAACAGCTGGAGCCAATTCATCCAGACACAGAGGTGAGGGGCCTGAAAACAGAGCTGGATCTGGGGACCCTGCCTCTGAAAGGCAGGGATCTTCTCAGCAAGTGATGGCCACGTGCCCTCACTTCACCTCAGCCTATGCCCACAAATGGGAGTTAGCCAGTGAGCTTTGTCAGATGTGGAAAGAAATCCTAAGTGGAAAGGAAGAAAGCGAATTAGTGAAGCAGCCAAGTGGACAAGCACCTGTGGAGCACCTATGACATGGCAGGTACTGAGCATGCACTTGACATACATATGCCATTGGGAAGAACAGCTTCTCGGAGTGGGTATCAGGGTGTCGATTTTACAAATGAGGAATCAGGCTCGGTGAGGCAGAGTGATTGTAGAAGGCACATAGGTAGAGAATGCCCAAGCCAGCCATGGTCAATGGCCTCAGCTCTCTCTTTTCTGATTGTCACCTGAGTCTGTCTATGCTTAGCTCCAACAGTTCTTAGTCTAAAGCAGGAACTCATACCACTTCACCATTCTGTTTAGCCATGGGGGCACCTGGTGGCAAAGACAAAACATGTCAAGAGAAACTTAATTGGAAAACTAAGGAAGTAACTAAACCAAATTTCAAAAGAAGTGAACAAAGAAACCCAGAAGCACATAAAGCAGCAGAGTAAAATTTCCATCTTCGCAAGAAACTGAAATGTGGCTTCCATGGGGCTTGCCTCAGGCTGGAACATGCAGGGCCTGAGTTCCTGTCTGGGACAATGAATAGCAGAATCCTGTCTTTGAACAAATCTGGGCTAGCACTGTTTCCAGGGCTGTTTGGATGTGCAGATTCCCCAATGGGAACCCCAGGCTCCAGTTTACAAATCCATCCTGCAGCTATGCTGAGATCTTGCCATGGACCCTGATATCCAGGCTGGGAAAGACACTTCCTTCTCTAGCTCCTGAGGTTCCTACCCTGGCCTCAGGCTTATAATTATTTCCTTCCTTGAGGTCTTAATATAGAATAATAATAATAATAGCAGCTAACATTTATTGAGTCTTTACTTTTGTGTTAGGCATTGTTCTTAGCACTTTACCTAACAACCTTATGAAGTCAATAATAATATATCCCAGATGAGGTGATCAAGACACAGAGAAGGTACGTCACTTATACAGGTTACACAGCTCGTAAGTGGAGGAGACAGCTGTACTATCTAACTGTAGGACCAGTTCAAACCAATTAATCACTGCTTAAGTTACAGGTAATGCAGAGCCAAAGTTACCTGGCATGCTCAGGAGAAAAGCTTTAGCAACCTAATTGTTACCATCACCAGCCTGGCCAACCAGCTGCACTGGCATTACCTGGGATTAGTTTAAAATGCCACAAAACCTTGACCCACTCCCAGGTTGGGGAGATTGATTTGAGAGTTGCCTCCCTGTCTCCTTGTCAATTGACTCACAATAAAGCTTTTTTCTTTGCTCAAAGCCAGTGTCACAGTATTTGCTTCTGTGTGCACTGGGCAGTGAGCCCATTGCTCAGGTAACACTGCTACTTATCTCTACGACCTGTTTAACCCATTTAACCTCTGAGCCTGTTTTGTCTCTAAAGCAGATACAACAAATATACTTGGAGGAATTGTTTCCATTAACCCAAGACAGAGTAGGTTCTCAATCATGTCCTTTCACCATTCTCTGTTTCACCTCCCTTTCCAAGTTGATTCATCTGTCACACACTCATTAGACATTAAGGTTGCTTCTACCCTTGGGCAAAGTTTGATTGATTTATGTTATCTTCTAGTCTATTCTATAACTATTTTGTGCCTTTTACATGTGGGACACAGCACCAGGCACTGAAGGGCTAGAGTTCAGGAAATGACACTGAAGGCAGGGAAATCCCTCTAAAGTAGGCAAAGGCAGTAGGGTTGAGGGGAGGAGCTCAACCCATGGGAAACACGGCTTTAAGCTGGTAGGAACTCTTCTTCACCTGCAACTTGTCTCCCTCATGCTGGCCTCCTGGCAGGGCTAACAGGCAGCTTCTTGTAGCTTCCTGTTTCAAAGCCTGCACCCTGCAGAGCACCCTCTCAGGGCCTCATTCCTCCAGTGATGGAGAGCTTCTTCCTCCTGGCTGGCAGGCAGGTACATACGTGCAGAGCCCTGTGCCTGCACTCACCTTTCCTGACTCTGAAACCATTATTCAGCAGTCTGTGAGCCAGGTCCCAGGCACTGGGGATACAACGGAAAATAACAGGTCTGCCCTCAAGTGCTCGCCAGCATGCCCTATTCTCCCACTGCCTCTGATGGCCTCCACACAGGTAACACTGGACACATCTTTCCAGAATGTCATTGTTTCTCTCCCAACAAAGAAATATTTCACTAGAACAGTTACACTAACAAGTATTTCTCCCCTCCCCCTACCTAACCAAGAGAAAAGAGAAACCAAAGGAATTTATATCTGCCAGGTATTTCACATAAATTATCTCACCTAATCACAATAATCCTGAAAGGAGGAATTATTATCCCCATTACAAAGATAAGAATATGGACGCTCACACAGTGATGGAACCAGTTTGAATCAAGGCTGTCTGCAGAGTCTTTGCTCCTTCTACAGCCCCAGGCTGCCTACATCAGCTCAGCCTGTCGCTTTGCTAGCTCTGACCCATTCCTTCATCTGGATTTTGTGTTTTCACAAATTTAGATTCCCTGCAATCTTCTTGTTTGTGTTGGTCCCAGGGGAAGCCGACCTCTCCCAGTCCAGTGATAGCAGTAGCAGCAATGTCCTAGGCACTGCCTTTGACTCTTTGATTAGCTTATCTTAATTACAACCAGGCTAAAGCAGTTCCGGTATAAAGTATCTGGTCCTGCTGCAAAGCATGCAGGTTTGCTGTTACATTTTCTAGCTCCTTCTCTAACTCCAGCCCCTGTTACTCCCCACCTCCTCTGCTGTCTTTGGTTCTGCCTCTTTGTACATCATGTTTGGGCCTGCAAAGTAGTGCTTCACACTACTGCCACCCCAGACAGCCAAGCCAGTCTAGCTTAATTCAGAAAAGAACGTGTGAGTCTCTGCTAAGAGCCACGCACTGCTTTAGGTGCTGTGAATAGGCAATAAATGAGGAAAACACAAGGGCCTTGCCTGGTAGAAGTTCAAAGTTAGAAGCTAGGAGACAGGAGTGGCCAGGAACAGAAATTATTGACAGAAGTCAGTCAGTGGTGGGGTTGTAACAAGAGTCCTAAAATATCAGAGCTGGAGGGAAACTTGGTTTTCTGTTTTAACTTCTCCATTTACAGCTGGGGAAACTAAAGCCCAGAGGAGGGCAATTACTTTAACACATAACACCAGGTAATAATAACAAACATTACCAAAGTCCCTACTAGGAGTTAAGTGCCATTCTATGTGCTTTGCATATCTTAACTCGTCCCTTCAACAACACTATGAGGTAGGCACTATTGCCCTCCCCATTTTAAAGATGAGCATAGAGAAGTCAAATACCTTGTCCAAGTTCACATGGCTAGTAAGTAGAAGTATGTACTGAACTCAGGCAGTCTGGCCCTACACTGCAGTCTCTTTAATGTACTGTGAGATGGAAACTGAGTCTACCTGTGGAAGTAAAGAGAAGGCTTCTTGAATGAATAGATCTAATTATGAAAACACTAAACTGTGATTATCCAGGGCCAACTAAGAGGAAGCCTCTATTAACCAGAGGTTTGAGTCCAGCTGGGAGCTCCTGAGTGCCACTAAATACAAGGCAGCGAGGGCAGTGAGCAGAGCCGCATATTTCCAAAGAAAGAGCCAAACAAATAGGAAAGAACTTTTGAATGGGGATTTATTCAAAAAACCAGAAGCAGTCCAATCATTCTTCCTTTTTATGTCTGGCTTTCTACACATGATGCCCCTCAGCCTGTGAGTTCTTTAATATGCTCAAATGCCACTTCCCAGGCAGGGAGACCAGCTCAGGTACCTTAAAAAGATGCTCAATGATATGAATTGAAATATTCAGAAAAGGAGCTTCTAGTAAACCCTTGGTCAACCAAGGATTTCCATTTTCCCCAATCTCCCCTAAAACATGCATGAGCACACGCACCATGGCTTTTGGTTAACCAAAAGTCTTCTCCAATTCTGCCACATGACTTTCAGAAGAAACAGTTATCAGTATAAAAATTACTCACCAATTACTGCCAAATTATGCTCTGAGCCACAAGAGACCTGTAAAAAAAAAAAAAAAAGAAAGAAAGAAAATGGATAGATATTTCAGTCAGTATATTTTATAATCATAGTTCTTTTCTAATGACACTAACATCCATTTTTGGCAAAATTTAGGAAGGAAATAGAAAGGAGCATCACATACAAAAGTTAAGATTGTAATTACAACACATTCACAGCTACGTAAAAAGAGAAAATAAAGAAATACAGAATGGAAAGTCATCAGATATTAAAGTTGTCTTTAGCTAGTGAGACCATGAGTAATTTTTTAAATCCTTTCTTCCTTTTACTTTTTGTATTTTTCAAACTTTCTATAACGAGCATATGTTACTGTAAAAATGGAAAGATAAGGCAATAAAGATAACAGTTTTTGAAAACTGAACTAAAAAGACCATCACTCTCATATGGACTGATAAAATGAGCAAAGAATTCAGTGGAAACAGACTGGTCCGTGGAGAAATGTTTGACTTTTTCTCATCTGTCCACTATCCCTTTCACCTACCAGCCACACAAACTATCTGTAGTTCTTTCAACATGTCATGTTCTCTCACACCTCTAGCCCCTTGCACATGCTTGTTCCTCTACCCAGAATGTCCTCTCCTCTACTGCATACCTAAAAAATTTCTACTTATCCTTTAAAATCTCAAAGTATCTACTAAGACTCCTTTGCTGTTGCGTCTAGGTAGACTCAGGTGCACCTGTCCTTATGCCCTTAAATGTACCCCCACCGTAGCAACCATCTTGTTGCCTTTTATCATTGTTTCCTGTTCTTATGAGACTACATGTATTTTGAGAACATGGTTGAGTCTCATTCACCTCTGTATTGCACGGATGGATTGGACAAGGCCTGGGACTCAGTTAACATCTGCTAAATGAGGGAATGAATGAAAGAACAAAGTACATAAAAGAACAAATACTTAATACATAAAAGACAGTTTTTGGCTTTCTGAATCCAGGGTTTCCAACCAGTGAGAGATACTTCTTGCCCTTCAGTCTCCATATGTCTCAACCGCTAGCAGGAGGAAGTGACTGGGAATACAAAGGCATAAATGGTTCCCTAGGACTAATTAAGAGGAGCTCTGGACTTTGGAGAATTATCCTGTGACCTTTATCAGGATACTCACTTTAGCTCCTTGCAAGAGGAATGTTTCAAGTACTCTGGAATGTTAATGCTGGAAGGGCCCTGGAGATACCCTACATTATGAGGAGAAGATGGAGGCTCAGGAGGGAGAAATAACTTACCGCAGGTCCCAGGCAAGTCTGTGACAAAACTAAGACTAGAGCCACCACTCTATCCTCTACTTCTATGAAATCAACTTTTTAAATCCACATATGAGTGATTCCTTATTGAATGAGATCATGTGGTATTTGCCTTTCTGTGCCTGACTTATTTAACTTAAAGTAATGTCTTCCAGGTTCATCCATGTTATTATATATGACTACAGTTAATATATCAGATTCTTAAAAAATGATGAAAATAGATTTTGTTTTCTCACCACAAAAATGACAACTATGTGAAGTAATATATGTTAATTAGCCAGTTTAGTCATTCCACAATGCATACATATTTCAAAACATCATGTTGTATACAGTAAACATATACAATTTTATCTGTCAATTAAAAAAATAAAATAAAAAACTAAGACTAGAGTCACTCTGATTCCCTTAATTCTCCCACAAGTTCCTTTGGTAGTGTTTCTCATTCTTTCCCAGTGAAAACCACTTGTAAGTAATATTCAATGGTTCTTAGCGCAGGCCCCTGACAGCGTAGCTCAAAAGGCATTTGAGTATTAGAAGCCAATCTGCATATTCATAGGTGAGAAGCGGCAGCAAGGTTTCCTAGGCTTTTTCCTGTATAGAAGCTGTGCTTCCCAGATCCCAGTTTCCAAAGGGAAAAGGTTACACACACTTTAGTGGACTCCCTGACAGTGCTTATTTGCCAGTAAGTATCTCCAGGTTGTTTAGTCTCTGAGCTCCTTTGAGGCTGGCTCTGTGTCTGATTGACCTGACGGCTCCCACTATGCCTCACTCAGGACCATATACACAGCACAAGTTCATTATATGCTTCCTGGCTGTAATGAGGCTGGTTCCCTAGGTCTGTTACAGGAAGCTATTTAGATTGAAGAATTGGAAAAAACTCAGATGTCTAACAATTGGGAAATGCTTATGTAAATTATGGTAGAGCCACCTGATGGACTAATATGCAGCCTTGGAAAACGATGCTTATAATAAGAAAATATTCATATGAAAAATTACATAAAAATTGTATATATAATATGATCTCAACTCTATAACAAAGTGTGAATAAGAATGACTGGAAGGAGATACAACAAAATGTTAACAATGAGTATGATTTTTCTTTTTCTTTTTTTCTAAACTCTGAATTTTATAAACAATTTTTATAATTAGGAAAAAATCTATTAAAAACAAGAAAAAATAAGTGTAATGCAGTTACCACCATGGAGGAAAAAAACCCACCTGGGTATAAAATATACATGTGATAAAATCAGAAATGTTTAGAAGTAGTGGGGGAAAAGGATTTGAAGGAAATTTAAATTACAAGGGTAGCTGCATCATGGTGGTAAGATTGTAAGATATTTTTTCTACTATTCTCTATTTTCCAAATATTATTTAACTATGGTGGCAGTAGTAGTGGTGGCTGGGGCAACAGTAACTGTAGGAATTAAAGTCAGTATATATTGAGGATTCATATGTGCCAGGTGTCATGCCAAGGTACTTTATAAACATTATCACATTTTAGTCATTACGACAATCTTTTCAGGTAAGTTCTACTTTCTTATCTTAGACATAAGGAGACTGAGGCTCATACATATTAAATGATCTTCACAGCTAGACAAGTGGCAGCAGCAGATCTAAAACCCAGGTCTGCCTGATCTCCAAGCTAGTGTTCTTTACTGCTACATCATGTTATCTTTGCTATTGTTTTAAAGTTATTTTATTTTACAAAATGCAGAGAGAGAAAAGCCCTACTTCTGACTGCCGGGGTTCACCCTGGGGCTGTGACTGTAGAGCTGACCAGCCTTGAGGACTGGGGCTTCCAGAAACAAGCCATTGACAAATGTCAGTATCAGACAGCACATTAATGAAAGAGACAGTGATGAATGGATTTTGTCAAACCAATGTAGAGCTTGAAGCTCAAAGTTCCCCACTGCTTCTTGCTGTCTGTGTGCTGGCATAGAGGTCAGGCGACTGAACACCACAGGCCGCAAAATCCAGTGTTACACTCCCTCAGTGAAACTGTATCAATGACCATATGCTTCATAATGCTCCTGTCTGCATCTACCCACTGCTCAGTTGCAGGCAGCTTTCTAGAAGACGCTATTAACAATGGCAATGCACCCAGGAGAAAAGAGATTCAGGACCGGGAAGCTAGGTGAGTCCCAGGTCCTCCCCTTTCTGGCTCTGAGACCTAAAGGGCAAGGTATCTGACTTGACCTCTTGGGCCTCAGTGTTCTGAGGTGTAAAAAGTAAACAGTGTCTTCCCTGCCTGCCTTACAGAATTGCTAGAGGACAAATGAGACAATTTATCCTCTTACAGCCATGCATCCCACCTTCTTCATGCACAAATCTGACCATGTCATGTCCATGTATAAAACCTTCACAGGATTCCAGCGTTGGTAGGGTAAAGCCTAAAACATCTTACAAGGCCCTCATGAGTAGGTCCCTGTTTACCTCTCTGGCCTCATTTCCTCCCTCTGCTACTCAGAACCCTCAACCCAAATAACATAATCCTTTTGTTCTATTCACATCACATCACTTTTTCTCTAAGAACATGATGCAATTTCAGGCCTTTATGCATGCTATGCTCCTTGCCTGAAATTCGCTTTCTCCCACTGTCTACCAAGGTAAATCTTTTAAGACTGCTCAGCCGGGTGTGGTGGCTCACATGTGTAATCCTAGCACTTTGGGAGGCCAAGGCGGGGGGGATCACTTGAGGTCAGGAGTTCGAGACCAGCCTAGCCAACATGGTGAAACCCCGTCTCTACTAAAAATACAAAAATAATTGGTGGGGCATGGTGGCGGGTGCCTGTGATCCCATCTGCTCAGGGGGCTGAGGCAGAAGAATTCCCTGAACCTGGGAGGTGGAGGTTGCAGTGAGCCAAGATCACGCCACTGCACTTCAGCCTGGGCAATGGAGCAAGACTCAATCTCATAAAAAAAAAAAAAAAAAAAAAAAAAGACTGCTCAAACAACACCTCCTGGTAAAGCCTTCCCTGACTTCTTCGGCAGAGCCAGCTGCCCCACCCTGGCTATTCCCACAGCACTATGTATCATGGCCCTTATCACACTACGATGTCTGTTCACAGACTGTGCATGTTAGGTTCTCTGTCTCTCAGACATCCAGAAGACTGCCTGCTCAGTAGTGTTTCTGCCACAAAATCTAAGTGTAGGTCATGGGGGTGAGGAGGTGGCAGTGCAAAGAGAAGGGACTCAGGGAAGGTATATGATCCCAAAGCAAGTATGAGCAGCAGTGTGGCCAATCCAGTCCAATTGGAGACTGACCCTGACATGCACAATGCGGGCAAGAAGGAGAGAGCATTAGAAGGATACAGCATGAAGATGCTGGGGGCACTGAAAGCAGAGAAGCGTTCTTCTGGCAACTCCAGTACAGCAAAGCACAGAAGACTATAACAGAAGTCAGTTCTAGGAAACAGGACCCCACTATAGAAAAATCAGGTTCCAGCTTGCTGACTGGGGCCTTCTGGAGAAGGGGGACACAACTCCCCAAGAGTAAGGGGTGAGAAGCAAAGGTGGCTGTGGAGAGCTGCTCTGTCTTAATGCTTCCCAGACATGAGAGAGGTCTGCTCTGTTCAGGGACCTCAGCCCACGAAGTCAGAGCTGCAAAAAACAAATTCCAAACCCCCACTGCCACAGGGATAAGATCTCCCACCCACCCACCAGGCTAGACTTCATCAGTTCTTGCAAGGCCAGTTAAAACTTTCCTAGGGGTGGTGTCTTAGAAAATACAGCTGGACCAGGGCAAGAGCTGACTAATAATATGCTCAGTAAATACATGCTGAATGCATTAATGAGTTAAACAAATGAAAAATTTAAGCAAAAATTTGATGAATGTGAAAATGTTTGCCAACTGTTGGATGTGAGTACTTTGGTTCTCAACAGTACAGTTGTACCTGTTTGTAAAAACAGCTGACTGGCTCTTATAGAATACTTATAGGCCAGGCACTTGGCTAACTACTTTACCTATATTATTTCATACAGACTTACACAAAACCTAAGATATTCTTTTGTTACAACCATTTTACAAATGAAGCTGCTGGGGTTCAGAGAAGCAAGGTAACTTGCCCAGTGTTTCACAGCTAGTGGAGGTGTAGGATTCTGTGATCCTTCAGGTTCAAGCTTTCTTCCTCAAAACGGTATGTACCCTTCCTTTTCTCATATAAGATGGAAATAAACTACCCATCCAGTTCCCTTACATCTGGCAAGCCCAGTGCCATGGATGTAAGGCTGGGAGAGCCCTAGATTTACAGGGCCCAAACAACATCCTGACTGGGGCTAGGAGGGCCCACCTCTGGAAAGATCAAGGAGCTGTTTCCAGGGATATTTCTTAAGGGGAATGGCTGCAAAATGGCAACAAAGTTCTGCCGCCTGCCCTCCTCATGGATATCCCTTGGCGAGAGAACGTCGCCAGATTGTTCAAATCTGAATATTCTAAATGGGGAAATCGGGGCACAGAAGACTGGGGTGGGAAACGAACACTGGGTTGCGGACCAGAACTCAGGGTCAGGTACGCCAAGGAGAGGAAATGAGACGAGGTCAGCTCCATGCCACCAGCCAGGGCCCGCTTCCCTCTACCGGAGAGTGGTAGCCAGCCGCGGCCCAAAGGCCACCCAGGGTGCTAGGTGGACAGCGAGGCCTGCCGACTGGTTCTCGCCCCGCGCCAATGAGTCCGGGTGCCTTCAAGTGCTTTGGCAATGGGGCGTACGTGCGGAGATGCGTGATGGCCAGGGTGGAAGGGGAGTAACAGGGTTTAGGCTGGTATGGCACTGGGCTATGCTCTGTGCCTCACTGCGAGCCCTTGGCAGGCACAGCCGCCAGGGTGGGAGAAGTGTGCCAGAAGCAGCTCCAGAATGGCAGCCCCAGCTGGCTGGGCAGCCTGCGCCGCCAGGGTTAACAGGTCAAGGGAATGGGTGTCTCGGTGCCCCTTTGCTAGAGCTCTGCCCAAACCCAGTTTCCATCTGTGTATCTCTGGGGTGACAACCAGAATTTCCAAACTATTAAACACAGTGCTTGGAAGCTGGGCATGTTTTACAGGCACACTGCAATCCAGTGAACCACAAGAGTTCCACCCCTAAGCTCAGAAATAGTCCCAACTGGGGAAGGCCACCGCGACACCAGAGAAGCAGTACAGCTGTTTGCTTCTGGAAGCACCTAGCCTTACAAAGCTATCTTTAACTCTCTCTGTGGGCTTGAATTTGTATTTTATTTCATATATATGTACGAAATAAAATGAAGGCACATTGTATGTATGCCTGTGAAAAAACAGTGAGGCTTGAACTAGGTTCTGCTATCTTCCAGAGAAGTTGGGGTGAGAAGAAAAGAGCTAAAGTTTGGTTAAGTGCCTGGATGCCAAGCATGTGACATTATAGAATTTCACTTTACCTGCAATACCTCCCATCCTCACAGCCACTCTGAGAAGTGGGAATCTGTCTCCCTACATAGCAGGCCAGCAAACCCACTCAGACCAGTTAAGTCACTGGTCCCAGGTCTGCTTTGGTGCAAAGTCTGTAAGCTAACTCACTATAGACATCGCCTCCTCCTCTTCTGATACTGGTACCACAGCGTCCCTGTCACAAAGGCTCAAACTCTCAAGTGACAGTTCTAACTCTTTTCCTTATCTCTCTCCTACCCTTATATTTAGGCTGTCTCCAGATCCTATTAATCCTGCCTTCTCAACGGTTCTCAAATCTGACTTATTTCCAGCTGCTATCATCTTAGTTTAGTCCTTTTTGCCTCAGTCTGAAGTCTTAACAACCAATGACTTGAAGCTTTCTTCTCACCATAATATCATGATCTGATCTGTTTTTGTTTTTGTTTTTAGAGACAGGGTCTTGCTCTATCACCCAGGCTGGAGTGCAGTGGTGTAAACACAGCTCACTATAACCTTGAATTCTTGGGCTCAAGCGACCCTTCTGCCTTAGCTTCCTGAGTAGCTAGGACTACAGGTACACACCACTATGCCTGGCCAATTTCTTTTTTACTTCTTGTAGAAACAGGATCTCATCATGTTGTCCAGACTGCTTGAACTCCTGGCCTCTCAAAGTTCTGGGGTAACAGGCATGACCCACCATATGTGCATGGGCATGATCTGATTTCTTTTTAATTAAAGTTGTCACAGTTATCAAAGTCTCATTACTGTTTAACACACATTTTACCACTCCTTTCCTACATAAACCCTCCAACCCAGCAACACGAGTCTCTTTTCTGTCTCTGGAAAAATCTCTTGTTTCCCCACTTTTGTATCTTCATTTGTACCATTCTCCCTTCTCCACACCATTCTAAATCCAACCAACTCTACAAGGCCTAGTTCAAAACCTTGAGGCAGTCCCCCAGATCACCTCAGCCTTTAGGAGATCTGCCTCCTCTCAGTTCTCCCCACTTGCCTTGACTATAGTTTGCTTTTATCAAATCTCCTTTGTGCTTTTAATAGTTTGGACATGAGTATGGGGCATGTCAGTGCGAGGTAATGCAGAGAGTTCTGGATATGGAACCAGAAAACCTGGATTTAAGTCCTGATGCCCCCCGCCCCCACTTCCTAGCCATGTGACTTTGGGCAAATCTCTTTGCCTCCTTCTCTGGCCCTCAGTTCCCTCATCTGTAAAACGGAATTCAAACAACCAGTTATACTTCACGCATCCTAACCTCTGCTATCTACAGAATAAAATTCACTTTGGGCTTGACCCCATTCTACAGATACATTTTAGGACTTATATATTATTTGAGAACATAAAAGGAGACTATAAGCATTAGGAACTGGCATAGGTTCACTATGAAGAGTTCTTCAAGCTGGGTGTGATGGTTCACACCTGTAATCCCAGCACTTTGGGAGGCTGAGGCAAGCAGGTAGCTTGAGCTCATGAGTTCAAGACCAGCCTGGGCAACATGGCGAAACCCTGTCTCTATCGAAAATACAAAAAAATTAGCCTGTCATGGTGAAGTGTGCCTGTAGTCTCAGCTAGTTGGGAGACTGAGGTGGGAGGATCATTTAACCTGGGAGGCAGAGGTTGCAGTGAGCCGAGATCATACCACTGCACACCAGCCTGGGCAACAAAGTGAGACTAAAAGAAACAAAACAAAACAAAACAAAACAAACTTCTTCAGTCTAAACAGTTCATTTCCTTTTCCAATCGTTTACTGACAGATAAGGAGAGGGCTTGAGAAATGTCTACTGAATTAGAATATAATATACACAGTAATTAGACTATAATATATACAATTAAACTAGTCAGGCAGTCAGATTGCTTGCTTTTCCCATAGTGCCCTTCTAAGGGAATGTCTTCATCATAAATGGCCATGTTGATACCATGTGGTCCTGCTTCCTGGGGCCATACCTAATTGGACTATGGATGGACATCTGTCTCAATGTGGATTAATGCATAGATTGACCATAGCCTGTGAAATGGCTTAGTGAAGATTCTGCCTTGAAACAGTTTTAGGGAGTGAGTCCTCTAGTTGGTAGCTGGAGCAGCAGCTGGAAGAAATAGACACAAGGAAGGTTAAGATGAGGAGGAGGCACAAGCAGAGGAGTCAGAAGCACAGGAACAGTAAAGTGAAGATAAGTCACCAGGATGTGAGTTCTAAAGGAAGAAGCAATAGATCTTACTGCTGAGGGCTCAAGAAGGTTTAGGCTTTTGAGTTGCCTTGGGTTCTAAATGACTTTCCCATTGTTCTTTTATAAGGCATTTGCTTCACCTGTTTTCCTTACTTATGCTAAAGTACAATATAGTCTTCACAATAATAATCTGCAAGTATCTTTGGTCCTTGCCGGCTAAAAACGCCTGACACGACAATACATCTGGATTTCAGTAAAGGCATGCTACTAGGTTACTTAAGTTACTCAGTACTTGTATTGAGAACAAAATGGAACCATGTGAGTTGGACAATCAAACTAAAAGACAGGCAATTAATAGATTCAGGCCAGGCAAACATCCTATGGCAGGCTTCTCAAAAAAATGTAACCCTTTCCCTAGTGGCCATGATAGGTTAAAATTAAAAAGACTGCCAACACCAAGTACTAACGAGGATGTGAAATAACTGGAACTCTCTTACACGGCTGACGGGAGTGTAAATTCAACAACTGCTTGGAAAAACTGTCTGGCAGTATCTACTAAAGCTAAACATATATATGGACACCCAAGTACCCAAAATAAATTATTGCTTACTTCTACCAAAAGGCATGTACAAGAATGTTCATAGCAGTTTTATTCATAATAAAAATATGAAATAACACAAATATTCATCATCAGTATAATGGATACAGTGTAGTTCATTCAGAATACTTTACAGCAGGGGTCCCCAACCGCCAGGCTGCAGACTGGTAACATTCCTCGGCCTATTAGGAACCAGGCCACACAGCAGGAGGTAAGCAGCAGGCAAGGGAGGGAAGCGTCATCTGTATTTACAGCTGCTTCCCATTGCTCATATTACCATCTGAGCTCCGCCTCCTGTCAGATCAGCAGTGGCATTAGATTCTCATATGAGCGTGAACCCTATTGTGAACTGCGCGTGGGAGGGATCTAGGCTGCGCAATCCTTACGAGACTCTAACTAATGCCTGATGATCTGAGGTGGAACAGTTTCATCCTGAAACCATTCCATCCCCACCTCTTCCAGGAAACCGGCCCCTGGTGTCAAAAAGGTTGGGGACTGCTACTTTACAGCAATGGAGGAAAATATTGATATTCACAACATAAATCTTTAAGAATGATAATATGAAACCCAAAAGTAGGCAAAACTGATTTCAAATAAATAATATAACTGCTCTTAAGGGGGTCAGAGTAACTCCTGAACATAGTACTTTGACTAAATAACTTATGTTTACAAACAAACAAAATGCAAAAAAAAAAAAATTTAACTACTTTGTAGGTTATTTTCTTTCATTGCATGGGTGTATCAATTCTGAAAGTATTTTGTATATATTGTGGGACCATGCAAATAAGGAAATAAATGAATGTTGCTGGGAGCCAGAATGCTCACTGTAGTCGAAGGAAACACAAATATAGAATGAGAGAAGGCAAAGAGAAACCCTGTGGATATCAGGTTAGAATTAGAGTTTTCAGTATGAACTCAGAGTTTTACACACACACACACACACAGGGGTTGAGTTAAACCAACACGAAATTGCCTAGTAGCACTGACACCCCAGCAGCAATGAGTTTACTTGGTGCACAGACCCTGGCTTTTAAATACTATTCAACTAAGAGGGATCAGAGCTCTTTGGAGAAAAGGCTCATTCTAGGGTTGGGATGAGGAAAGAATAATTTGAGCCTGGAACATGTATTTGTACCACGAAGTAATAAAAGAGTAATGGAGACATGTCAAAAGGAAACTAGCCAGCCTGAAACAGCTCCCACTAGCTAAATCAGGGAAAACTTGAGCTCCAAAATGAATAATGACAATAGTAGATTACAGCCCATTGAATAAAATAAAAATCCACAGTACATACTGAGCAGTAAATATATATAGGAAAGCAGGGAAAGCTCTTTCTTATAGTAGGATGCCAAAAATAATAAATGTAAAAAGAATAATTGGGCTAGAAAATAGTTTTGCAATCATTAGTTAATTCAGACAAGAATCATCAATGCAGTTAAAACTACTGGGCAAAAGTCTGAAGAGAAAAAGGATATTCACATAGTCTTAAAGTATTTCTTCATAGATGACTTCTTAATTACAAAGAATAAATGGTAGCCTTACAGCAGAGAAAGGAGGCAAGCACTGCCTTACACAAGAAATGTAGGTTAGCATCACTAATAATGGGCCAAACTGACAACAGGTGCCTCCTCACATGATGCATTAAAGACAGACACAACATCACTTATTTAGTATTCCTGCCAAAAGTGCGTAAGTGAAATGTAATCATGAGGAAAAATCAGATAAAATCAATTGGGGGACATTATATACAAAACAACTGTCCTGTACTCTTAAAAAATGTCAATGTCATAAGAGATAATGAAAATCTATTCCAGAATAAAGGGGGCAAGGAGACATGACAACTAAATGCAATATATGATCCTGAACTGGATCCTAGATCAAAGTGAAGAACTGTCATAAAAGATATTGTTGAGACAACTGGAAAAATATACAGAAGCTCTGTAGATTGGGTAAGAGTATTCTATCAACGTTAAATTATTTTAAAAAGAGAAAGGACACAAATGTGGCAAAATGTTAATACATTCTGTGTCTGGATGAATGGATTTGTGGAATTCTTTGTGTTATTCTTGCAACTCTTCCGTGAGTTTGAAATCATTTCAAAATAAAAAGTTAAGCAAAATTAATCTGTGGTGAAAGTTTAGAATAATGGTTATTTTGGGATGGGTATATCCAGGAGGCTTACTGAACTGCCTAATTTGGGTGATTACATGGGTGTATACACATATAAAATGTCACTGAGTTGAATATTTACGATTTAATCATTTTACTGTATGTAAGTTACACTTCAACCAAAAAAAAAAGCAAAAAAACAAGGATAGCTTCCTTCTTAAGCCTAAGTGAGGAAAGTGGCCAAGCATCAGAGCCTACATGAGAAAAGTGGCTAAGAAGGGGCAGCAAGGGCCCAGTGGAGGTTCAGAGCCTGGCTGGACAGCTGTGGCCTGCTGGGGAAGCAACCTGTGCAAGGAAGGTAGTCAGCAGGACTGTGGTGCAATGGGTTGGTTTCATACAGGAGAACTGAGCAAGTCAGTAAATGTACTGAAGATAATGGGAGCCAGGTTGCTCATAGTCAGGGAAGTGAATTACAACTGAAAGAGCGAGATATAGAAGGAACTCTGTAGTGTTGCATTATAACTTAAGACACTGGTGTGAACTCATTGTTTTCAAGGTAGACACAGAAATAGAAACAAATATATATAGAAAAGTAGGTCTGTGTGTGTGTGTGTGTGTGTCTGTGTATGCACAAACTCACGTTTTTCTCACATGTTTTCTCTCACATATTTTCTCAGCTTTGTCCACTGAGAGAGCCTGGGAGCAGCAATCTCCAATGATATAAGCACATCCAGACCTGAGACTGATGAACTGATTGATTTTTTGTAGAGACAAGGTCTTACGATGTGGCCCAGACTGGTCTCAAACTCCTGGGCTCAAGCGATCCTCCCACCTCCCAGCCTCCCAAAGTGTTGGGATTACAGGCATGAGCCACTGTGCCCAGCTGACTTTTATTTCTTTTTTTTTTTTTTAGACAGAGTCTCGCTCAGTTGTCCAGTCTGGAGTGCAGTGGCGCGATCTCGGCTCACTGTAAGCTCCGCATCCCGGGTTCACACCATTCTCCTGCCTCAGCCTCCCGAGTAGTTGGGATTACAGGCACGCACCACCACGCCCGGCTAATTTTTTGCATTTTTAGTGGAGACGGGGTTTCACCATGTTAGCCAGGATGGTCTCGATCTGACCTCGTGATCCGCCCGCCTCGGCCTCCCAAAGTGCTGGGATTACAGGCGTGAGCCACTGTGCCCGGCCTGACTTTTATTTCTAAAAATCATTCTCCACTAAAAATTATTGTTGGAGAAATGGCTGATTCTAGGACTGAGGCAGGGAAAGTACAAGGTGAATCTGTAGCATCTTGTATCAGAGAGCAAAAAAAAGTGCTCAAAAAATGATGGGGGTATGTCAAATGACACAGAAGCAAACTTGAAGGAGTTCCCACTGGCTAAATATAAGACAAATTGAGCATCAAAATAAACAATGATACTCATTGAAATATAAGCCAGAGACTGAAACAGAAATCTTCCTACGTGAAGCTCTTACCTAGAGGCATCTTGTGGTATACCAAGGAATGTGGCCCTCAATTTGGCCTACCTAAACTTCTGATCAACAAATAGGATCAAGACTGAAGATTTGCTTACTAAATACACAGAATTTATAATGCTGGGAGAGACAGCCAGTACCTTGGATGGAATGCTCTGGACTCAAAGAGATGAACAAGTAGAAACACAAAGGTTATAATTTAAAATGTGAATTCCTACACTCAGTTTCAAAAAATAAGTTGTAGAGAGGCAGAATTGGCAAGAAATAACTAAAGAGCATTTCTTGTGAAAAAAGATTCATACTTGCAATTTGAGTCAGCAATGTGACATAGCCTCTCAAAAAATAGGATCCTGGGCCGCATTACATTTTTGCCCACAAAAATGAACTGATCCTAGTGTCCTCTGTGCTGGTCACATCATATTTGGAGCACTGTGGTCAGTTCTGGACTCTCTCTCACATTTTAAGATACTGAATTTAAGGAATAATAAGATCAAAGTAACCAGAATATTAAAACATGTAGAAATTGTCATATGATGAGCTGCTGAAGAAACAATACATGTTAAGCCTGGAAAAAAAACATTTGTAGGGACGTGGTAGATGGAGGTGCATATAACTCTTCAAATAATTGAAAGACAGTCACATAGAAAACTTGTTCTGCAGGGTTCCAGATGGTAAAACAGTGTTATTAACATAGAGTGTGGTCTAATAAGCAGAAGAACCTTTTTAACACAGAGCTATTCTAAAACACAGTGGTCTATCTTGTAAGGTGGTGAGCTACTACCTATTATGGGAAGCATTTAAGTACAGACGGGGTGACTGCCTCTCAAAGCTAATTACTGAAATCCTTTCGAGTTCTGAGTTTCTGTATCTGGCCTACTACTGGCTAGACATTTTTTCTAAGCCACCATCTTCTTTGGTCGCCTTGTCTATCTTTTAGGATCTTTTTTCCAAGTGGGCAAAAATTCTGAAAATAAATATTTGCATATAGATAAATTCTGGAGTAGGACTATGCCTAGAATGGGGGTGAGAAAGCTTCCAACTTTTTCCAGAAAAACACTAGAGTTAGGAAAAATGTGAGGAGCACTTGGGGATAAAAAGGAAGCATGCCAAGAAGATAGTAAAACATAAAAACACTATTATAGACTGATTGGATGAACATCCTCAATTCTTACTCCTCCTCATATCCACATCCTTTGCCATGAACTGCCTTCCCATTCAGAGACAGTTTACCAGCCCGTCAGCCTTTGACTTTGGACTCAGCCATGTGACTTGCTTGGGTAACTAGATGTTAGCAAATGTGACACAAGCAGAGATTTGAAAAATCATTTGTATATTTACGCTCATTTTTGCTCTCTGCCCTCTGCCCCTGCCATGAGAACTTGCCCAGGCTACCCTGTACAATGATGAGATGTGTGGAACAGTGCTGAGCCACTCCCAGTTGTCCTAATCAAAGATCAGCCAAGACCTAGGCATGTGAGCAAGCCCTGCCAAGACCAGAAGAGCCACTCAGCTGAGCCACAGACACATGAACAAATAACTGTTTCTCGTAGTAGAACCTAGAAGTTTTTAAACTACTAGGTTATGAGTGATTTGTTATGTAGCATTACTGTGGCAATTGATAACTGATTTAAAACATCCACTAACACTTGTCTGGCACTGAAGGGTTTCCAAGTGTATTCACTGTCAATGCCCTGCAGCCTAAGACTACCAGGAACATGTGTGTAGTTGAACAGACTGGGTTTACTACTTATTGCTGTGAAGGAGAACACACACTACAGGAAACCATGGAGCATCTCTGGGAGGTGGAGGCTGCCGTGAGTCGAGATCATACCATTGCACTCCAGCCTGAAACATATTAGAAAGGACTTTATTAGACAGAAGAGTAGTATGTTTGGTGTTTTATGGCTTGGACAATGTTCATGTTTTGTCTGTGTTCAGACATGATTACAAAGTGGTCTTATTTTTGTCTTGATCCATCATGGTCACAGAGTGGCCCTGTCTGATGCTGATGTTTTGTGAAGTAGTATATGTTCAACAGGAGAACATCAAGACCTACCTGAGTGCCAGGCCAGCTCACAGCAACACAAAGGCCCAGTGACTGAGAATACTAGGCCAGTTCCTGGATGCCAGGGAATGATTTTCTCTTTATCATTTATACAGAACTCTATTTGATCCACAAAATAGCCCTAAAAGTTGGTTTTATTATGACTTTTTTAAATAGGTGAGGAAATTGAGGCTCATGGACATTAAGAGCCTGGTCCGAGGTCTGACATATGTAAGCTGTCTGACCTTGGGCATGAAGCCTGTACTTTTTGAACCTTTGCTTCTTCACTGTAAAATGGGTGTAGTAATATTTGCCTCACATGATAGTGAAGATTACATGAGATCAAATATGCTGAAGAACCCAACCCACCTCCTAGTATCTAGAAGTGGTTCAACCAATATTACTGCTTCCATCTCCCTTGATATTCCCACTCTTTGCATATTATGAGGCCTCTGGAAAACATCTTTATATGGAATCCATATCAAGGTAATTTTCATTGTTGTGATTTTAAATACTGGGCGTCTCTTCAGAGAGGTTCCCCTACATGAGGCTATTTCATAGTTCAGCTGGTTCCACAGCGGCTCAGCTCTATACAAGCCACTAGTGTCCACGTGCAGAAAGATCTTGTGTATATGCTCAACTCTCATATGATGTGATGAGTATAGCTACATGGGCAGGGATGCATGGGTAGATCAGCCTTGAGATCAGAAGGCTGAACATAACCTCAGAATATTAAAAGTTATGGGCTACATGGAATAAACTATCACTCAAACCAGTGTTCCTCCAGCAAGAAAACCAGAGGCACATAGAAAGGGTGGAACTAAATATCTTGCTCAGCCTCCATGACACTGAGGGTGTCAGAGAAATGGCCTGAGTCTTAATTCTGGCCTTAGCTCTTGCCTGAGATTCTGCAGCAGCTTCCTTGTGCTCCTCTCTCCTCTGATCTCTCCCCCACTCTGTCAAAATGGTCTCCTTAAGTACAAGTGAATTATTTTGCTCCACATTGCCCAAATCCAAATTCCTTTGTCTGGTATTTAAGATCTTCCATGGTCTAGACCCAATGCAGTTCTCTAGCCTCTTTCCCCAGTAAAATTACCCACAAGTACTTGCATTCCTATCTCATCAAACCCCTCCACACAGCATCCGACCACCCCACTCCTCATCATGCCCAACTTGTGCTGTGCTCTCAGTTCAGTGTACCTTCACCACTCATCCTTGAGAAGGAAGGAGAAAGGAGAAGAAAAGGAAAATAATTGCATTTATTGATTACTAAACCTATTCTAGGTACTTTTTGTGGATTAACACATTATATCTACATTTTATAGATTAACTGAGAAATAGGATGATTAAATACCTTGACAAAAAGCACATAGCTAGTAAGTGGATGGGCCACTTCATAAGTAATTGCTTCCTCCTCTGGGTCCTGCTATAGAAATAGCACTTATTCTACTTATTATTAAGTGGTTTTCAAATCTGTCTCTTCCCAAATTATATTGATTATAACTTTCTTAATCATGAGGGCTATATTTCATTCATTTCTATCCCCTGTGGCTTGCACAGTGCTGTGTACATAGTAGGTCCTAATGAGATGTTTGTTGAATTGAAGCCACTTCTCTGGGTACCCCTCACTGCTCCTGGCTCAGAAGCTGACACATTAGTATTCAGGAAATGCTAAATGAATGACAGTGAATTTATCTCTGAACTTCCTGAGCTCCTCACCAGGGTCTTGTAAATGCATCGAACTCTGTAAGTAATGGCTGAATTCAGAGACTGATGACCCTTCAGACGTTAAGAATTTGAGTCAGTGGCTAAACAGAATGGCCTCCCAAAACATCACAGGTAGATCCCACAAAGCCTGGGGAAAAGTTCGCTGGGTGATGCCACAGGGCAGAGACAGTTAAAAAGTGGGCCTGTAGTGTATGGGGAAAGGCAGCACAGCCCCTTCCTGTCTCCATTCTATCCCCAACAACAACCAGATGACACGCTGACTCTGAGCCATTTGTGCACAGAGCCCAAGAATCTTTGCCTTTGCTACAGCTGCACAGGAGAGCTTGGCTGGGCCATTGCCAGGCATGAGGCACAAACACGTGAACATAGCCCCTGATCAAGAGGCCCTCTGGCACCCCAGAGCCCTTCACAGTAAGGATCACTTTTGCTTTTTTGATTAAAACAAAACAAAACATATTGAGGCCAGGTCCTAAAGCTTTACTCTTTCTGGGATTTAAAAAGTCAGTAATGAAGATAAGATGTGACAGAGAGATCAAAGCTTATCATAGCAAGTGTATACAATATAACATTGAACACAGCAGCAAGAATGATGAATATATCTTTCGCAGCTGACTGGTGCCATGTAACCCAGCCTGACAGACTCCTTTCCTAGGCACAGCCCGACAAGTCAGCAGACTTAGGAGTGCTGCTGTCCTGTTCCCAGGGGCAGCTTGCTAGAATCCCACTGCCAGAAGTCCAGTTCCTAGCTGAATGATGACCACAATGACCTTCTTGATCTACTGACATGACTGCAACTTTTCTGGTACAAAACAAAGTTGTAGATTATCAGGTTCTGTTTTGGGTGACATACACATACATAATAATGTTTAAATAAAGTTTATTTTTTTAGGTTATAAAAGTAATATACACTTATTGCAAAGAATATAATAAGGAAAACAAAAACACCCATAATCCCACTGTTCACTTAACATGTGGTGTATTCCCTTTAGTCCTTTCCTATCAATATTTGTCTTCATGTGAATAAAATACATATAATTTCAGAAACACAGCTTATAGTCATATTATATATTCAGTTTTATATCATGACCTTTGCATTTAACATGTTATGTTTCCCATATCATTGTTTCATTGAAAATGTGATTTTCCTGACTTTATAGCATCATAGGAATATGCCTTATTTCACTATTTCTCTTCTATGGGGTACCTACATTATTTTCAATATCTTACCATTATAAAGTGTGTGGTGAACAAAAAAATCTTAACTTATATCTCTAATTATTTCCTTGGGATAAGTTTTCTAAAATAGAATTCTTGAAAAAAGGGCTATGAATCTCTTTAAGACAACTACACAATTTGGGGAGTACATTTTATTAGGATCATTGACAAAATGAACCACATGCAGAAGAAAAAGAACAAAATGGGGAAAAGGTAACAATACTGAAATGATAATATTGGCTAACATATATGGGGTGTATATAATGTCACAGGAAAAGTGCTTAGGAATTTTGTTTGCATGCATTAGCTCATTTAATCTGTGATTTAATCCTATAAAGTATACGTACATAAGGAAACCATAGTTCAGAGAAGTTAACTTTTTCAATATTGCAGTTCATAGGTGGCATAGCTGCAGTTTAAATCAAATTATGGTATAATTCCAGAAAGTACACTTAATGCTATGCTACAACATATCACATAAAAATAAAGGGAAAAAATGAGTGTTTTCAGTCTGGAGAAGAGACGACTTGGATAGTACAAGTACTGGGATAGTATAGAATAGGACAAGGGAAATCAGACAGCAGAATGAGATGGTACAGTGAGGATCAATGGATAGAAATAGTGGGCGGATCTCTTGAGGTCAGGAGTTTGAGACAAGCCTGGTGAACATGGTGAAACCCTGTGTCTACTAAAAATACAAAAAAAAATTAGCTGGGCATGGTGGTGTGCACCTGTAGTACCAGCTACTAGAGAGACTGAGGCACAAGAATCACTTGAACCCAAGAGCAAGAGGTTGGAGTGAGCCAAGATCACACCACTGCACTCCAGCCTGGGCGACAGAGCAAGATTCTGTCAAAAAAAAAAAAAAAAAAAAGAGAGAGAGAAAGAAAAGAAAAGAAAAGCTTAAAATGTCAAAGTACACCTTAATACTAGGCCATTCTAAAAATAAAGTTCTACCAAAAATCAAAGGAGTGTCTCCAGGTGGGCCTAATCTAATCACACATGCCCTTTAAAAGCTGAGAGTTTTCTCTGGCTGATGGCAGAAGGAGAAATCAGGAAGACTAGGAGCACAAGAAGGATGTAAGGGACCATTGCTGGGTTTGAAGATGTGGTGCTACATACAAGAACTGGAGAGCAGCATCTATTGCTGACAACAACTCAAGGCTGACAACCAGCAAAGATACAGGGACCTCAGTCCTATAATCTCAAAGAACTGACATCTGCCAACAATTGGAACAAGCTTAGAAGCCGATTCTTCCCTAGAGTCTCCAGATAAGAATCCAGTCCAGCTGACACCTTGATTTAGGCTCTGTGAAATCTTAAACAGAAAGCCTTGCCAATCCCATCCAGACTTCTGGCTTACAGTACTGTGAACTATTAATTATGTGGTGTTGTAAGCCACTAAGTTTGTGGTAATTTGTTATGCAGCAAGACAGAACTAATACAATGGGTAAGTGAATAAACAAAGCATAGTACAACCATATAATGGAATACCACTAATCAATACAAAAGCAACAATCTACTGATACACATAACATGAATGAATCTCAAAAACCACTGTGCTGAGTGAAAGAAGCCAGGCACAAAAAAGTAAATAGTGCATGATTTCATTAATATGAAAGTCTAGGAAAGTCAAATCTGATTTACAGTGATAGAAAGCCGGCAAAAAAAACAAATCTAATGTATAGCAATAGAAAGGCTGTGGTTGGGGTGGATTGGTTGACTGATCCTATCCCCTTCCTGTCTGATTTTTCTGCCTCCACCTGCAGCCTCAGCCTAGCATGGAGAATGGGGAGGCCCACTTACAAAACACACCAGTATATATTCATTTCTTTCTCTGCCACTCTAACAAGACTAAGGACCCTATTAACCCCTAATGTGGGTAAACAGTCTATCAAAAGCACAATTTGAAACCTTAAAATACATTCCAGAAGGGAATAACCAAGTTTTCAAAAAGCTATGCTACATCGATTTCTCTTGTCAAGTTCCTTTTAACAATATGTCCCATGTATAAAGGGGCCACACTGGCAGGGCTGAGCATTCATGATAATTTAACACTATTAAAAATACATATTTTAAACAAGTAGGCAGCAATGGTGACTGAGAAACTCAGGAATCTGGCCCTGTCTTGCCTTCAAGCAATATACAGGTCAAATATTTTTGAATGAATTCCTTGTTCTAGCAGATCTAAAGTGAAGCTGTGAACATAAGCTGTCACCCTCTGCCACACACAGCAGGAAGGGTGCACGGCAGGGAGAAAGGAACATGAGCTCTGCAGTCACAGACTGTCAGGAAGCTACTGCAGTAGTCCAGGTGAGAGTAGGTTGAACTTCAGGTTCTATCACAATCTTCTGTGAACTTAGCCAAGTTACTAAGACTTTCTGGGCCTCAGTTTTCTCATCCGCATAATAGGAATTATAGTTCTAACCTCACAGGACTATCATAAGGGTTGAATTCAGTTAACTATTATTTAGCATCTTGGACAAAGTAGATGCTTACACGATGGTTCACTTGCCCCTTTGTCCACTGAATATTGTTGAGGGGTAGGAAAACATTCTTCCCCCAGACCCCCTGCATATTTCATTAAGAAACATTAGATGGGGCCAGGCGCGGTGGCTCACGCCTGTAATCCCAGCACTTTGGGAGGCCAAGGTGGGTGGATCACAAGGTCAGGGTATCGAGACCATCCTAGCTAACACGGTGAAACCCCATCTCTACTAAAAATACAAAAAATTAGCTGGGCATGGTGCCGGGCGCCTGTAGTCCCAGCTACTCGGGAGGCTGAGACAGGAAAATGGCGTGAACCCGGGAGGCGGAGCTTTCAGTGAGCCGAGATTGCGCCACTGCACTCCAGCCTGGGCGAAAGAATGAGGCTCCGTTTAAAAAAAAAAAAAAAACAAAACAAAACAAAAAAAACATTAGATGGAAAATAAAAACTCTTCCAAAACTCTGAGTTTAATTCTCTCTAAATGTGTTAGCTATGATAATTTTACGAGCAAACAAAAACATTTTTGTACCCATCAACAATTACTTTAGCTCTCTAAAGGCCTGATATGGTTTGGTTCTGTGTTCCCACCAAATCTCATGTCAAATTGTAATCCCCAGTGTTGGAGGTGGGACCTGGTAGGAGGTGATTGATCATGGGCGTGGCCCATCATGAATGATTTAGCACCACTCTCTCGGAGCTGTTCTCATGATAGTGAGTAAGTAATCGTGAGATCTGGTTGTTTAAAAGTATGTAGCACCTCCTCCTTCTCTCTCCTGCTCCTGCTCCTGCTCCAGCTATGTAAGACATACCTGCTTCTTCTTTCCCTTCCACCATGATTGTAAGTTTCTTCGGGCCTCCCCAGAAGCAGAAACCACTATGCTCCCTGACAGCCTGCAGAACCGTGAGCCAATGAAACCTCTTTTCTTTATAAATTACCAAGTCTCAGATATCTCTTTACAGCAGTATGAGAACAGACTAATACCAGAGCACTTTAAAATCACTGTACATTTCCATTTTAATCAATATTTTGGTCCTAATCTAAAAAACGACTTTTTTCCCTTCTACAGTTTCAAAATTTCCATCAGCAATAATATAATCCAACATTTTCTGAGTTCTATGTGCCAAGTACAATGCTAAGAGTTTTACAAGAATTATTTCATTTAATCTTTACTAAAGCCCTACATTGCAGGTTCTATCATTATTTCTATTTTACAGATAATAAAACTAAGGCTTAGAGAGTCTCAGTGATTTGTCCAAATCTACACTGAGGGTGTGCCTATTAATATATCACCATACCATAACTCTTCTGTGAAATACAGCATCTCTAGCAGCAACAACAGGAATATGTAAGAAACTTCTTTGACTACCTTCACTTCATATCAGATTAGGAAAGTAACTTAGAAAGATATTCATTCATCAAACATTTAATGAGGCCAGGTATGGTGGCTCACACCTGTAATCCCAGCACTTCAGGAGGCTGAGGCAGGAGGATCACTTGAGGCCAGGAGTTCAAGACCAGCCAGGACAATATACTGAGACCCCCATCTCTAAAAAAAATTTAAAAATCAGCTAGGCATGGTAGTACACACCTGTAGTCCTAGCTACTCAAGAGGCTGAGGTGGGAGGATGGCTTGAGCCCAGGAGTTCAAGGCTGCAGTGAGCTATGATGGCACAAGTACACTCCAGCCTGAATTTTGAGACTCTTGTCTCTAAACATGTACTATATGCCAGGCACTGTGCTGGCACTAGGGATACAGATAGAATGAAGACAATATCCCTACCTTCTAGGAGTTAAGAGTACAGTGGACTAGAGTTTGCTTTAGACAATATTTCAAAGCTGACTGAAGTATCACCAAGTGGCAGTACACACAGTGGCTAACAGTGCAGGGTCTAGAAACAGACAGCCTGAGTTTGAATCCTGGCTCTGCCTTATTAGAGCTATGTGACCTTGGGCAAGTTGCTTAACTCTAAGCGTCTCAGTTTCCTTACCTAAAAAACAGGAATAACACAGTTGCCATTTTGCTAGGTTACCATGAGATGTGAATTAATTATGATATGCAAAATGCTTAGAGCATTATCTGTACAAAGGAAGTACCCTATATACGACAGCTATTCTTTTTTTTTAAATATACTTTAAGTTTTAGGGTACATGTGCACAATGTGCAGGTTTGTTACATATGTATACGTGTGCCATGTTGGAATGCTGCACCCATTAACTCGTCATTTACATTAGGTATATCTCCTAATGCTATCCCTCCCCCGACCCCCTCCCCACAATAGGACCCGGTGTGTGATGTTCCCCTTCCTGTGTCCAAGTGATCTCATTGTTCAATTCCCACCTGTGAGTGAGAACATGTGGTATTTGGTTTTCTGTTCTTGCAATAGTTTGCTGAGAATGATGATTTCCAGCTGCATCCATGTCCCCACAAAGGACACGAATTCATCCTTTTTTATGGCTGCATAGTATTCCATGGTGTATATGTGCCACGTTTTCTTAATCCAGTCTGTCACTGATGGACATCTGGGTTGATTCCAAGTCTTTGCTATTCTGAATAGTGCTGCAATAAACATACGTGTGCATGTGTCTTTACAGCAGCATGACTTATAATCCTTTGGGTATATCCCCAGTAATGGGATTGCTGGGTTAAATGGTATTTCTAGTTCTAGATCCTTGAGGAATCGCCACACTGTTTTCCACAATGGTTGAACTAGTTTACAGTCCCACCAACAGTGTAAAAGTGTTCTATTTCTCCACATCCTCTCCAGCACCTGTTGTTTCCTGATTTTTTAATGATTGCCATTCTAACCAGTGTGAGATGGTATCTCATTGTGGTTTTGATTTGCATTTCTCTGATGGCAAGTGATGATGAGCATTTTTTCATGTGTCTATTGGCTGTATGAATGTCTTCTTTTGAGAAGTGTCTGTTCATATCCTTTGCCCACTTTTTGATGGTGTTGTTTGTTTTTTTCTTGTAAATATGATTGAGTTCTTTATAGGTTCTGGATATCATCCCTTTGTCAGATGAGTAGATTGCAAAAATTTTCTCCCATTCTGTAGGTTGCCTGTTCACTCTGATGGTAGTTTCTTTTGCTGTACAGAAGCTCTTTAGTTTAATTAGATCCCATTTGTCAATTTTAGCTTTTGTTGCCGTTGCTTTTGGTGTTTTAGACATGAAGTCCTTGCCCATGCCTATGTCCTGAATGGTATTACCTAGATTTTCTTCTAGGGTTTTTATGGTTTTATTTCTAACATTTAAGTCTCTAATCCATCTCAAATTAATTTTTGTATAAGGAGTAAGGAAAGGATCCAGTTTCAGCGTTCTACTTATGGCTAGCCAATTTTCCCAGCACCATTTATTAAATAGGGAATCCTTTCCCCATTTCTTGTTTTTGTTAGGTTTGTCAAAGATCAGATGGCTGTAGATGTGTGGTATTATTTCTGAGGGCTCTGTTCTGTTCCATTGGTCTACATGTCTGTTTTGGTACCAGTAACATGCTGTTTTGGTTACTGTAGCCTTGTAGCATCGTTTGAAGTCAGGTAGTGTGATGCCTCCAGCTTTGTTTTTTTGGCTTAGCATTGTCTTGGCAATGCGGGGTCTTTTTTGGTTCCATGTGAACTTTAAAGCAGTTTTTTCCAATTCTGTGAAGAAAGTCATTGGTAGCTTAATGGGGATGGCATCAAATCTATAAATTACCTTGGGCAGTATGGCCATTTTCACAATATTGATTTTTCCTATCCATGAGCATGGTATGTTCTTCCATTTGTTTGTGTCGTCTTTTATTTCACTGAGCAGTGGTTTGTAGTTCTCCCTGAAGAGGTCCTTTACTCCCCTTGTAAGTTGGATTCCTAGGTATTTTATTCCCTTTCAAGTTATTGTGAATGGGAGTTCATTCATGATTTGGCTCTTTGTCTGTTACTGGTGTATAAGAATGCTTGTGATTTTTGCACATTGATTTTGTATCCTGAGACTTTGCTGAAGTTGCTTATCAGCTTAAGGAGATTTTGGGCTGAGACAATGGGGTTTTCTATATATACAATCATGTCATCTGCAAACAGGGACAATTTGACTTCTTCTTTTCCTAACTGAATAACCTTGATTTCCTTTTCTTGCCTGACTGCCCTAGCCAGAACTTCCAACATTATGTTGAATAGGAGTGGGAAGAGAGGGCATCCCTGTCTTGTGCCAGTTTTCAAAGGGAATGCTTCCAGTTTTTGCCCATTTAGTATGATCTTGGCTGTGGGTTTGTCATAAATAGCTCTTATTATTTTGAGATATGTTCCATCAATACCGAATTTATTGAGAGTTTTTAGCATGAAGGGCTATTGAATTTTGTCAAAGGCCTTTTCTGCATCTATTGAGATAATCATGTGGTTTTTGTCTTTGGTTCCGTTTATATGCTGGATTACGTTTATTGATTTGTGTATGTTGAACCAACATTGCATCCCAGGGATGAAGCCCACTTGATCATGGTGGATAAGCTTTTTGATGTGCTGCTGGATTCGGTTTGCCAGTATTTTATTGAGGATTTTTGCATCGATGTTCATCAGGGATATTGGTCTAAAATTCTCTTTTTTTGTTGTATCTCTGTCAGGCTTTGGTATAAGGATGATGTTGGCTTCGTAAAATGAGTTAGGGAGGATTCCCTCTTTTTCTATTGATTGGAATAGTTTCAGAAGGAATGGTACCAACTCCTCCTTGTACCTCTGGTAGAATTCGGCTAGGAATCCGTCTGGTCCTGGACTTTTTTTGGTTGATAGGCTATTAATTATTGCCTCAATTTCAGAGCCTGCTATTGGTCTATTCAGGGATTCAAATTCTTCCTGGTTTAGTCTTGGGAGAGTGTAAGTGTCCAGGAAATTATCCATTTCTTCTAGGTTTTCTAGTTTATTTGCATAGAGGTGTTTATAGTAGTCTCTGATGGTAGTTTGTATTTCTGTGGGGTCGGTGATGATATCCCCTTTATCATTTTTTATTGCATCTATTTGATTCTTCTCTCTTTTCTTCTTTATTAGTCTTGCTAGTGGTCTATCAATTTTGTTGATCTTTTCAAAAAACCAGCTCCTGGATTGATTAATTTTTTGGAGGGTTTTTTGTGTCTCTATCTCCTTCAGTTCTGCTCTGATCTTAGTTATTTCTTGCCTTCTGCTAGCTTTTGAATGTGTTTGCTCTTGTTTCTCTAGTTCTTTTAATTGTGATGTTAGGGTGTCAATTTTAGATCTTTCCAGCTTTCTCTTGTGGGCATTTAGTGCTGTAAATTTCCCTCTACACACTGCTTTAAATATGTCCCAGAGATTCTGGTATGTTGTATCTTTGTTCTTATTGGTTTCAAAGAACATCTTTATTTCTGCCTTCATTTCGTTATGTACCTAGTAGTCATTCAGGAGCAGGTTGTTCAGTTTCCATGTAGTTGAGCGGTTTTCATTGAGTTTCTTAGTCCTGAGTTCTAGTTTAATTGCACTGTGGTCTGAGAGACAGTTTGTTATAATTTCTGTTCTTTTACATTTGCTGAGGAGTGCTTTACTTCCAACTATGTGGTCAATTTTTGAATAAGTGTGATGTGGTGCTGAGAAGAATGTATATTCTGTTGATTTGGGGTGGAGAGTTCTGTATATGTCTATTAGGTCCGCTTGGTGCAGAGTTGAGTTCCATTCCTGGATATCCTTGTTAACTTTCTGTCTCGTTGATCTGTCTAATGTTGACAGTGGGGTGTTAAAGTCTCCCATTATTATTGTATGGGAGTCTACATCTCTTTGTAAGTCTCTAAGGACTTGCTTTATGAATCTGGGTGCTCCTGTATTGGGTACATATATATTTAGGATAGTTAGCTCTTCCTGCTGAATTGGTTTTATGTAATGGCCTTCTTTGTCTCTTTTGATCTTTGATGGTTTAAAGTCTGTTTTATCAGAGACTAGGATTGCAACCCCTGCTTTTTAAATTTTCCATTTGCTTGGTAGATCTTCCTCCATCCCTTTATTTTGAGCCTATGTGTGTCTCTGCATGTGAAATGGGTCTCCTGAATATAGCAGACTGATAGATCTTGACTCTCTATCCAATTTGCCAGTCTGTGTCTTTTAATTGGACCATTTAGTCCATTTACATTTAAGGTTAATATTGTTATGTGTGAACTTGATCCTGTCATTATGATATTAGCTGGTTATTTTGCTCATTAGTTGATGCAGTTTCTTCCTAGCATTGATGGACTTTACATTTTGGCACGTTTTTGCAATAGCTGGTATCTGTTTTTCCTTTCCATGTTTAGTGCTTCCTTCAGGATCTCTTGTAGGGCAGGCCTGGTGGTGACAAAATCTCTAAGCATTTGCTTGTCTGTAAAGGATTTTATTTCTTCTTCACTTATGAAACTTAGTTTGGCTGGATATGAAATTCTGGGTTGAACATTCTTTTCTTTAAGAATGCTGAATATTGGCCCCCACTCTCTTCTGGCTTGGAGAGTTTCTGCCGAGAGATCTGCTGTTAGTCTGATGGGCTTCCCTTTGTGGGTAACCTGACCCCTTTCTCTCTGGCTGCCCTTAACATTTTTTCCTTCATTTCAACTTTGGTGAATCTGACAATTATGTGTCTTGGAGTTGCTCTTCTCAAGGAGTATCTTTGTGGCATTCTCAGTATTTCCTGAATTTGAATGTTGGCCTGCCTTAGTACGTTGGGGAAGTTCTCCTGGATGATATCCTGCAGAGTGTTTTCCAGCTTGGTTCCATTTTCCCCGTCACTTCCAGGCACACCAATCAGACATAGATTTGGTCTTTTCACATAATCCCATATTTCTTGGAGGCTTTTTTCATTTCTTTTTACTCTTTTTTCTCTACACTTCTCTTCTCACTTCATTTCATTCATTTGATCTTCAATTGCTGATACTCTTTCTTCCAGTTGATCGAGTAGGTTACTGAAGCTTGTGCATTTGTCACATAGTTCTCATGTTATGGTTTTCATCTCTATCAGTTCTTTTAAGGACTTCTCTACATTGGTTATTCTAGTTAGCCATTTGTCAAATCTTTTTTCAAGGTTTTTAGTTTCTTTGCGCTGGTTACATAGTTCCTCCTTTAGCTCTGAGAAGTTTGATCGACCGAAGCCTTCTTCTCTCAACTCGTCAAAGTCATTCTCCGTCCAGCTTTGTTCCGTTGCTGGCGATGAGCTGCATTCCTTTGGAGGGGGAGATGCACTTTGATTTTTTGAATTTTCAGCTTTTCTGCACTGCTTTTTCCCCATCTTTGTGGTTTTATCTGCCTTTGGTCTTTGATGATGGTGACGTACTGATGGGGTTTTGGTGTGGGTGTCCTTTCTGTTTGTTAGTTTTCCTTCTATCAGTCAGGACCCTCAGCTGCAGATCTGTTGGAGTTTGCTTGAGGTCCACTCCAGACCTTGTTTGCCTGGGTATCAGCAGCGGAGGCTGCAGAAGATAGAATATTGCTGAACAGCGAGTGTTGCTGTCTGATTCTTGCTCTGGAAGCTTCGTCTCAGGGGTGTACCCAGCCATGTGAGGTGTGAGGTGTCGGTCTGCACCTAGTGGGGGATGTCTCCCAGTTAGGCTACTCAAGTGTCAGGGACCCACTTGAGCAGGCAGTCTGTCTGTTCTCAGATCTCAACCTCCGTGCTGGGAGATCCACTGCTCTCTTCAAAGCTATAGGACAGGGACATTTACCTCTGCCAAGGTTTCTGCTGCTTTTTGTTTAGCTATGCCCTGTCCCCAAAGGTGGAGCCTACAGAGGCAGGCAGGCAGGCAGGCCTCCTTGAGCTGTGGTGCGCTCCACCCAATTTGAGCTTCCCAGCAGGTTTGTTTACCTACTTAAGCCACAGCAATGGCGGGCATCCCTCCCCGAGCCTCGCTGCCACCTTGCAGTTAGATCTCAGACTGCTCTGCTAGCAATGAGGGAGGCTCCATGGGCGTGGGACCCTCTGGGCCAGGTGTGGGATATAATCTCCTGGTGTGCCGTTTGCTAAGACCCTTGGTAAAGTGCAGTATTAGGGTAGGAGTTATCCGATTTTCCAGGTGTTGTGTGTCTCAATTTCTTTTGGCTAGGAAAAGGAATTCCCTTCCCCCTTGCACTTCCCAGGTGAGGCGATGCCTCGTCCTGCTTCAGCTCTCGCTGGTTGGGCTGTACCCGCAGACCAGCGCCAACTGTCTGACACGCCCCAGTGAGATGAAACCGGTACCTCAGTTGAAAATGCAGAAATCACCTGTCTTCTGTGTCGTTCACGCTGGGAGTTGGAGGCTGGAGCTGCTCCTATTCGGCCATCTCACGGCAGCTTTTTTTTTTTTTTTTTTATACTTTAAGTTCTAGGGTACATGTGCACAACTTGCAGGTTTGTTACATATGTATACATGTGCCATGTTGGTGTGCTGCACCCATTAACTCGTCATTAACATTAGGTATATCTCCTAATGCTATCCCTCCCCCCTCCGCCCTCCCCGCAATACGACTTGGTGTGTGATGCTCCCCTTCCTGTGTCCAAGTGATCTCATTGTTCAATTCCCACCTATGAGTGAGAACACGACACCTATTCTTAATACTGACAAAACATCAATCTCAGCATTGTTATCATCCTGAATATATTTTTAAATTTTATCATCTCTTTCAACAAAATCTATGTACTTACAGCAGCTAAAAGTCATCTAACTTTCCTATTTGATATATGCTAATGGCTCCAATTGCATTTGTTATTAAACTAAAATCTACTGTTTATTCTCTAATAACCTTTTTAGCTTATTGAGTCAATGGTTCAGTGACTCTACCTAGGGGATTAGCGGAGAAGTACAACATACTTCTGACCGTTCTAAGTGCTTTGTCAACCATAAACGTCCATACAAACATGAACTACTGGTGTTATTACACCAGTTATAACCACCAGGTGGTCATACCTGTAGGTATATTTATGTGTGGGAAAGCATACAATGAGGAGACTAGCCTTAGGAAATACCAAGTGACATGGATGGTACATCAGAAATTCAAAGATAAAGAAGGTCCACTTGAGAGTTTCACTCAGCTACATTGTAAAAGGAGCCAAAAGTTTGCTTAATAAAAAAGAAGGAGAGAAGGGGACCAGGAATGGTGGCAGTCATAGTGAAGAACACTGAGCATAGTTGTGACATAGGTAACTCACCTGCACCTAAAATTCAACCTGCACAAAACAGAACACACCATCTACCACCACCTCATCCATTCCCACCCCCAAATCTGTTTCCCTTACTGACCCTCCTATTTCTGTTAGGCGCTGCCATCATCATCCTTGTAGTCACCTCAGAATCATCTCCTCCTCCCACTCCCCAAGTATGTCCAACCACCAAATCCTGTAATTCTGCCTTCCTGGTTCTGCTCTCATGTTGCCCCTCTTTTCCATCTCCACTGCCACTGTACTAGTTCAGGCCCTCAAAACACCTGTACAGGACAATGGCAATAGTTTCTTAAGTGTTTCCTCTATTGTTTCTCTTTCTCTCCAATTCATTGGGTGCCCAAAGTAACCTTTCCAAATCTCAGCTCAGACTAGCAACTCCTCCGCTCAAAACCTGCTAATGGCTCCCCTGAGCCTATAGAACAAACCATGAATCCTTTAGCTAGACATTTAAGTGTTCATCAATGAACAGGCTACAGTTTACTTTTACAGCCTTACATCCCACTACATCTTCTACCACAAGAAGTCCATGCTCCAACCAAAGTGGACTGTACACTAATGATTTCTAATGACACTACCAGCATTTTATGTCTGTACCTCTGCCTGTGCTAGTCCCTCCCTTCCTGATCTCTGCCTCAGCTCCTTCTGTCAAAACACTGCCCATCCTTCATACTCAGTGGAATCCAACTTCTCCACGAAGTCTTCCCTAATCTTCCAGCTAGAAGAAATTTCATCATCCTCAGAATTTTGACAGCACCATAACTACAGTTCTCATGATGATGGGCATTTTCTTCCATGAAGCTGTTTTATGTGTGTGCCTTATCCCTCCTGCCCTCTTAAAGACTTTAGTTCCCACCCACCACTCTGCCTCTAGCACCAGCACGGCAGCATAGCAGGAGAACATGTTACTTTTTTTTTAGGGCTTCAATTTCCATATCTATAAGGTGAACAGAACTCAATCTAACCCACAGGAATAACAACAGAATTAAATAAGATACTAAATACAAATTATCAGCACACAGTAGGTAGTTACCAAATCCAAAACTCCATTCTTCCCTTTCATATAGCAGAGTACTTTGTTGGCCAGACAAAAGGTTGCATTCTTTATAGTTTGCAAAGAAATGTTACTGTATTTTTTCACTGAAGAAGGGAGAGAGGGATGGAGGGAACAAATGAGTAAACATGCAGCAGACAGGAGTAGTCCACTTTGGTATGAACAACCTAGATGGGAATTGAAGGTTTGATTGATGAAAGAGCTATAACGTTTGGCCTGATTGCTTTACCAAGTTTTAAGTTCAAAAGTTGGGAGTCTATCAGTCTGTATGATGGATGAATGGACAAAGGACCAGAAGATCACGAAGAGGCTACTACAGTGGTCCAGCAAAGAGAGCACAGACACTCGGCTATGGCTGGTAGAAGCCACAAGGGAGCAGACAGGAATCAATTTGCAAAGCATGTTCAAGAGAAAAAAATGGCAGAGTTGGTGAGTGCAGATGAACTAAATGACTGGAGCACTCTTATCAAGCTGAATCACAGAGAACCCCAAGCCTAGGTAACTAGAAGAACAGAATACCCAGAAGAATGGAGGGATCTGGGGAAGGTAGGAGGTGTCAGGGGAGCAACACATGTAGGAAGAACATAAGTTTACTTTTTTAGTTAGGTGGAACATGGGCAGAAATGGGGAATTAGTGCCTGGGGGCCCTCAAGGACTGAGACGCCACTTCAGAGACAAACAAACAAAAAATCACATTTTGTACATGAGAGCCTACAAGGATTCGCTGAACAAGCAGCATGCAGGACTAGAGTTTCCAACATGCTGACCTCATGAGCTTTCTAGGAGACAAGGGACAAGGGATATCTGCCTACCTACCAGACATCACCTGCCCAAAGGAAATGACTTCTTCTAAGCTATCTTTCCTTCCTTACATTATCAAGGCATGGTATTACAAAAGGAGGTCCTAAATTGTTTTATCTGCAAAGAGAATTCAGAGAGTTGATGCCTTCTCCAAATTAAGAATTTGCTTTCCTGGGAAGGATAAAGTCTGGCATTAGGACTAATAATTTATTAGCTGGGCAGCCTTAGGTTGGTTATTTAAACGCTCTAGGTCTCAGGTATTTCACCTGTTAAGTATAATAACAGTATCTCATGTGCGAGAAAGGACCAGAAGATTTTGAGAGGTCTCTCAGCTCTAAGATAGAAAATTCAGTATTTCTTCTAAACCCTGCAGGTCACACTCTAATCTCTCTGAACCCCTGGACTGTGACTCACTGCAGAAGCCTACATGATACGAAGATGAAAAAAACCTGGCAAAAACTCAGAGTTGAGACTGGGGGCAGAAACTCCAACTGGCAGGTCCCAGTCACAAGAAGATACAGCTAGAATATTAAAGCTGGCCTGGGGACAGAAGATAATTAATCTTCAAGGCAATAAAAATATTTAATTCATTCATCTGAGAGAAATGACAAGAAAGAAGATGGATATTTCCTTTTTCCCTCCCTGTTCTGACAAGGTTACCCTGGATAGATCATAGAATGTTTAATGAATATTTAGTATAAAAGCCTGAGATGCAAACAAGTAAATGATGAGAGGCTGGGCAGCAAGCAGTGGAGGCTGACATTGTAGAGGCTGCAACCAGGACAGACGTTTCCAGAGCAGAGCTTTGGAAAGAGAAGCTAATTCGCAATTGTTCAGGTGGCAGCACAAGTTAAAACATGGGGAGAGATATAAAAGAAATTCCGAGGGTAAAAATCACAGGATTTGATCATTGAATGGATAGATACGGAAGGAAGAGGCACAGTGAAGCTGCCTGAGCTTTCTAACCATGATCAGAACTGAGGAGGCATTGATGTAGGGAAGGAGACAGCCATGGAGAAAAAGGGTAAGGGGAGTCTCCATTCCCATAGATCATCTTAAGTGACAAGGTAACAGCCATCAACTGTGAACACGATAATCCCTCCTTCACCTTGGCCGTGTAGGCCTTGCAGGCATCACCACAAGTGCCAGATCAGTTAGCCCACATCTGTTCTGTGCCTAGAACAGAGGAGTAGGTATCTAGGGCCAGGGGAGTATATGCAGGGAAGTGTTCAGGGATTGGGATAGTAGCAAAGCCAAAAGAAGAGGAGAAAATGCAGCCCACTACTTTAGACCCTGTGTTGGTTTTGTATCAGAGGGCTAATGAGGGCCCCAAGAAACAGAAAAGTATTTCCAAGGCTGGAAGTAGGAAGATGGGCCACAGTCTGAGCCAGTGAAGCAGAAGTGAAGTCCTCAAGGAAAAGAGTGGGGGTTCTCCAAGGTACCCTTGGCAGCAGCTAAAAGTGAATGGTTGAGGACTAAAGGCTACTCTTAAGATAAGTGTCCACGACCAAAGAGGCTGGGATCCTGGAAAGACTACCCAGACAGCCTCCACCATGCCAGACTGAGCCCTGCTGGGGCATTCGACTATAACCACAGGCCCTGCCTTTCAATTCCCTTAATGTAACCGTTCTAGGAAGAGAGATGACTCTTGATAAACTTCAAATTACAATCTCTCTCCAGCTTTACTCTGTCTATTCAAACCATTTCTATGAACTCTTAGGTGACTCTAGTGACAAGTCCTAGTTTAACCCAAAAATGAGAATAAATGGAAATTTCTATGACTATGTCAGTCTCTGAGTAGAAACCTCCCTAGGTATCAAGAAGCTTTTCTTCTTTCCTTCTCCCTCTTTCTTTCTTGTAGTAAATATCAACTAGATGCAAGGCCTACCAGTTTGCAAACAGATATAACCTTCCAAGACCAAGGAAATCAATTAGAGGCATTTAAACAACTTCTCTGACCAAAAACACAATGCAATGCAGTGCAAGACAGAAACCTCTGCTTGAGGAGAACTGGATCGGTTCCAGATGCCTGATTCCCCGGGTCATCAAAGCCTAATTCTCACAGTTAAAATGTTTCACCTATTCTAATGGGTTTGTCTGTTTTTTCAACTTTGCTCAACCCAGAGAGTACTTGACATCTGAATTATCAACTGTCTTCCAAAACATGTTGGCCTTGAAGTTGGCTCTGAAAGATCCTACGTGAATAGTGCATTTGATTAGCAAACTTTAGTACATCTATAAAAATATGGGTACACATTTCTGCATTTCAGTTGTAACATCAATACTTGGTCCAAAGACAACATTCCTCATATTGGAGACTATCCAAAATATCCAGGAAAAAGTATTAGGGAGATTGGTTTTATTCCACCCTTTGTTTCTCTTCAAAAGCGAAAGAGATGCTGTACAGAATTTAAATGTTCTAACAAACATTGTCTTTAAAGCAAATTTCAATAAATTGAAGTGCAATTTATGGAAAACAATTTTTAGTCACAATGAGCCCAGTTTTCTCACGGAATAGCATAAAAGTGCAATGGCCTGGGTTCCTGCCACACTCAGCTTTTCTGACTGTGAGAATCTGAGCCCTTGCTCTGAGGGAAGACCCATTCCTACCAAGCATTCTTGGGGAGGCACCAGCCTTGCTGATCAACCAGCACTGGCTGAACAGGGCTTGGTCTGAGGAGGAAGGCTGCAGTTGTCTGACAGAGATGGAGTGACCTTGGAATCCAAAGTGAGCAGGACCCCGGGCTCCTCTAATGGGTAATTTACAGGTGGAGACCACTGGGTCTCTCAGAGCTCACATGACAGGAATCAGAGGTGACAGGAGTGAAACCCAGAAGGAGGAAGTGAATGTTCTCGGAGACCCATTAGAAATGAGGACAAGTGCACAAATGGGCACTGTGTGGTTGTAACAGCACTAGACTGGCCTATGTTCTAATCCTTTCCTCTCTGTCCCTTAGTCTGCCCATCTCTAAAATAAGGAGCTTGGATGAGCAGATCCTTAGGGTCTCAGTCAGTCTGGAAATTCTGAAATAGATTACAACCCCAGATTGCTGAGGAGGTCTCCAGCCTTAACAAGGTTGCCCTGAGACTAGCGTGGGAGGCCACCAGCATCTTCCCTTCATTTCTTCCTGTCTTGACCCAATTCATCACTCAAAGCCTAGTTCGAATACCACTGCCTTCAAGAAGCTTCCCCTGACCCTTCTGGCACAATCACTCATTCCTTCTCTAGAAGCTCCTAATTTGTGTTGGTGCTCAGCACTGACGCTTTCAGAGGTGGGTGCTACACAATTGGAGCAGGGCAGGAGGAGGGGTGGACTGATAAGGAAGGGAAAACAGGAGACAGGCAAACTGAAACATTACCAACCCTTTCCTCAGTACTGTGCAGAACTCTCAAACCCACTTTCAGCCTCCTGACAAAATCAGCTCTGCAAAGCCAAAAGACTTGATCTATGGTTTAGAATACCAGTGGCTAACGAAGTTTAGGTCTAAACCAGTCTCTGTCTTTTTTATTGAGAAAAAGCCATTCTTGAGCTGAGAGATATAAAAGGTTTGTGGTCTGTAGAGAAACAGAAGGCAAAATGGCCACAGGAACAATCACCTGCAAAGGGGGTGGGGTTAGTGGGGGGGTGCTGCAGCACAGAGCTAAGTGGGGGTGGGACGCTTGGTGGCTCAGGCTCTAGGAGACAGTGCCATGCTGTGGCCACCTGCCGCCTCTGCGCCGCCTTCTGCAGCCTCTGCAGGTACAGGAGGCCTGTTTCCTGACCCAGTTTTCTCCCCAATCTCTATTTAGCTGTTCGCTAGTGATGCTCCTGGCATGCCAATCAGATACTGCAGCCGGCAGTGCAGTTTGTTACAACAAATTCACAGTTCCTAGTAAATTCAGTGGAAAAGTACTGTGTCAAGCAGCCTAATTAAACTGACGTAATTTTCACAGCCATACACTTCTACCAAATAAGAAAAGAAAAAAAAAAAAAAACAAAAAAAAAACAACTTCAGGGTAAAAAGAAAGAAATCATGTCTTTCAATCTTACGAAATTGACTGTGTTGTAATATATTTAAAGAATGATTCTGCCCAGTGTCCTTGGAGCCACAGTTGTTCAAGTCTTGGGCCCTAGATGAGACTTTGGACTGTGCTGGGAGGAACACTAGGCTATAAGTCTGCAGGCCCTTCTTCTCCTTGCCCAGTCCGTGACCCTGGGAAAGCTATTTCTGGTGTCTTGGGGGAAAGGGGAGACTATCAAACTGGATTGTCATTAAAACATTCTGTAAGTCTCTTATTCTCTAGTCTGTCAAACTGTCAAACTTATGACCAAAAAAAAGGAAAAAAATGTACTTTCATTAGACTAGTGAAACAAGAACTGAACTAGAGGTCCCCATTCTGGTCCCAGTTCTACTACTAACTAATTAAGACCTTGACCAAACCACAGGATCCTAGAAACTTCAAAGTCTTCATCTGCAAAATGAGGGTGATGAACTGGATAAACTCTACAGTTCCTTCTGATGCTAATGCTCTATTCTATTCCATAAAAGATTAAATTGGTCAGCACTACCATGGAGGGAACAGTTCTGAATGTCACCAATTGCATTTCAATCTGCCTACAATGGGTTTTCTCTTCTCACAATGAGAATTAGTTATATGTCCTTTCCCTGTGTTTAAAGATCTTCTATTCTAAAAATGTCTGCAAGACAGACACTTGCCTCTTCTTTCTTTTGAGATAGCTCAGCAAATAAGGTTGCCCTTTTCCTCACTCCTCCCCAAGTACCACTCTTGGAGGAGGATAGCACTATCCAGGCAGAGGGGGAATGAGAGTTACCTAAAGAAATACCAAAGTGTCACTCAGGTTTCCAAGTACAAATTGAAAAAATGACCCAGACATTAGTCAGACAGACGATAAAGGTAGAATCAGCCAAAAGGAGAAGGATCTCAGAGGGAAGATGGGGTAGGGAAAGGGAAATTGATAGTTAACCAGGAAACAAACATCAGGTTTCTCTTCAGACAGCAAAAAGGAACTGCATGGAGGAGACAGCAAGGCAGACAAATCTAAGGGTAAGACAAAATAGCATGCATCCTCAACTCCATGGGCAGCTAATCAGCTACTAGTCCTAGAAATTGCACCTCCCTGATATTCTGAACCTATTTACTTCTCTCCATTATTGCTGCCATAACCTTAGTTCAAGTTCTCCTCAACTTAGCCGTCAATCACTGTCACAGTTTTCTGACTTCTCTCTTATCTCTCCCTTTCTCCAGTCCATCTTTCACCCTGCCATCACAGTGATCTTTCTAAAATGCTATTTTAAACAAACCACTCTTTTACTTCAGATCTTTCAGTGGCCCCTCATCACCTTGAGAACAAAATAGGAGTCCTACACAATCTGGTTCCAGATGACCTCTCCTGCCTCATCCCTCACCATCCCTACAGGCTCTGCTCTAGTCATGCTGAAGTGCTTGCAGTTTCCTGAATGTGCAGCTTTGGATCTTCATATAAGCAGCTCTTTTTGCCTGAAACTCTGCCCTCTCTACAACTCCCGCAACCACCACCATCACCATTCACTCACTCTAAGGCAATTTCCACTCATCGCTTAGGAGTCAGTTCAGACATGATCCCCTCTGAGAAGACTGCTCTGACCAGCTCCCTCAAATCTGGATGGCATGCCCCTCCTCTTATGCTCCCACAAACATCTTATGTTTATGCCATCACAACCATTTCCATATTGAATTGTAAAGGGCTTCTGATTCCTTGATCGCTTCAACCATATTTTAACATCTTGGAACTCTAAATACAGTGCTTGACATCAGTATTCAGAAAACAGTTGATGAATGAGTGAATGAGTAAATAAATAAATGCACATGGGAAACCAAGCCTACCTGATAGAGGGGGTGCCTTAATGAATCAAAGCAACACTGACAGGACAAATGGTGAGAAATATGGGACAGATTAGGGGGAAAGCGGGACCTAAGGTTCAGACCAAGAACAAACCTGATGGTAGAAAAAATAAAAGCAGAAACCAGTAAGAGCTCTGGCTAAGGGAAATGGATAGGGTTCCATCATCAGCATGAGAAGCCACAGAAGAATCTCAGGGCCTGAGAGGTAAAACTTCTTCTTGCTGGAATCCATGGAACTCTCCCAAGAATAAAAAGGTATAGAAGCAGCAGAGAAATTAATAAATAGTTTAGCCTGGGATCACAGAAAAAACCTGGAGCTAAAGCCAGAATAAGCCTAGGCAGATCAAAGGGAAGATGCTGGTAGAAGGAGCCAGGAGTCACATGGAAAGAGGACCGGGTTTGGAGTTAGGTCGCTCCACCACTTACTACCTCTGTGACCTTGGTCAAGTCAAGCCATTGTTTTCCTAGGAATCTTAGATTCTTCACTGGCAAAATGGGAATATAATACCTATTTCACAGAACTATTTAAAGAAACATATGAGACACACAACACTTTGTAAATGAAAGGAACAATGTAATTGACAATTATTATTGAGTATTGGCCAGAAGCTGTCTCTTCTGTTTGAAGGAATCCAGAGCTTACAAATTGTTCCAGATTCCTTGTGAAGAGAAACAACACATGTTGATAAAGGAATGTGCTCCAAGGTATGAGAAACATGAATGTTACCATTCCCAGTGGGAGATTCTGCTGGAAAGGGCAATGCTTAATCCAAAGGAACGGTATTAATGATGATGAACTTATAAGCAGGATCAGGGACCAGCTGGGATGGCACAGAATAATGTGTTATTTTGTGTAACTATCAGAATATAGATGTCTTCTTGATGATATGGCTAAGGTACATCATGCTACTAGAGTCGAGTAAAGGACAAACCAGAACGATATTTGTGCAGAGTGGAGTGGCAGAAGTGTCACCTGAATAGTGATCATCCTGGATATGTCTCTCAAACTGAATAAAGGAAATGTGTATTTAGAGAAACAGAAACCAGGTTCTCCAATCTTAGACATTAAAATGTCATATATCCAAGAAGGAGCTCCTGGGGAAAAGTTTTCAGATTAGACCTCCCACAGAGGCAAGGGGCTGCAGCTGGAAAGCAGAGGACCAGGCTAGAGTCAGGGGAGTTGCATCCACCCCTTAGGGCCAGAGACTGAGTGTCCTAGACTAAGTGAGCCAGATGCTTCGCATTTCTTCTCTCTTTGTCTAGTTCCCTATCTCTCACTCACTATCATTCAGACAAGTCAGAACACTGCCAGCCTGCCTCAGCTGCACTCAGGGGACTCACAGCAAGGTCAGGGTCCAAACTTGGGTCAAGGGATTAAAGGAGGCCTACAGTTCCCCTAAGGTCCGAAAGGGAAGGTGAATTCAGAGGAGCAGACTTGGGACCATTTGCCACCTACACACACAGATACACACACACACACACACACACACACACACACACACACACAGAGAGAGAGAGAGAGAAAATTTCCCTCCAAGGCTAAATCTTGTAAGTTCTGGGTTGGTTGGTTTGTTTGCTTAGAGATAGGGTCTCACTGTGCTACCCAGGTTGGAATGCAGTGGTGAACTCATAGCTCACTGTAACCTCAAACTCTTGGGCTCAAGCAATCCTCCTGGCTCAACCTCCCGAATAGTTAGGACTACAGGCACGTGCCACTATGCCCAGCTAATTAAAAAAATTTTTTTTTGTAGAGATGGAGTCTTGTTATATTGTCGAGGCTGGTCTCAAACTTCTGGCTCAAGCAATTCTCCCACTTTAGTCTCCCAAAGAGCTGGGATTATAGCCATAAGCCACCATGCCTGGCCTGTTGTGGGTTTGTTTTAATAAGCTAAATCATGGGAATTTGTCTGTCTAAAGTCTCCCTAATATTTTGCAAATCATACACCATTCACTCATTCATTCATTCATTCATTCTACTTTTACTAAAAACCAACTATATGCCCAGCATAGGCAAAGACGACATACAGAAAAAATACCAGATATTACATGTGCCCTCAAAAGATGTCCAATGTAGATGAAGAAGAAAGATATCTATACAGAAAGCCACTTAAAAAAAAAGACAAGACCAAAAATCTGGCTGTGAATCAGTAACAAATACACTAATACAAAACATCAGTGCTGGGGAGAGAGGAGGGTGGCCAGGAGGGCCTCGTGGCTCAGGTGGGTGGACAAGACCTCACAGATCAAGTAGAACCTAAGTTGGACCTTACAGAAGAAACAATATTTAAATAAAAGTCAAGGAGGGAAAATAGTACTTCAAGACTGTGGCAACATTCATTCAACAAACACTTATTGAACACCTATTCTGTGCCAGACATGGGGCACATGAGATGAATAAGAGAGGAACAGCAACAAACACTTTGGAAGTGTCAGGTAATGTTTTAAGCACTTTACCTACCCAATCTTCCCCACAATCCAGTACGGTAAATTACTGTTACAACCCTCATTTTACAAATGAGAAAAACGAGGCAGAGGAAAGGTGAGTAACTTGTATGAGTGATAGGGCCAGGATTCAAGTCTGGCTCTGGGAAGTGTTTGTTTGTTTGTTTTTTAAGTTTTATTGAGGTATAATATGTACATATACACACACATATATATATTTAATGTGTGTGATTTGATAAGTTTTGATGTATTTATACACTAGTAAAAAATGTTTTTGAGACAGTCTCTCTCTGTCACCTGGGTTTTTTAGAGACAGGGTATCTCTGTTGCCCAGACTGGAGTGCAGCAGCACGAAGGCTCACTGTAATCTCCGCCTCCCAGGCTCAAGTGATCCTCCCACCTCAGCTTCCCAAGTAGTTGGGACTACAGGTACACACCACCACACCTGGCTAATTTTTGTATTTTTTGTAGAGATGGTATTTCATCACGTTGCCTAGGCTGTTCTCAAACTCCTGGGCTCAAGCGATCTGCTTGCCTCAGCCTCCCAAAGTGCTGGGATTATAGGCGTTATCCACCATGCCCATCCTACACTAGTAAAATCTTTACCACAATCAAGATGATGAGCATATCTATCACCAAAAAGTCCCCTTGTACAGCCCTGAGCAGTTTTTGAATGACAACTCATTAATGGAAACAGGGAAGTCAAGTGGAGGTAGCTGGGTAGTAGTTTGGAGTTTAAAAAATGACATGTTTAGTTTTGGATATGATGAGTTTGAGTTTATATTCAGCAAATAGTCAAAAACAGGGAACTAGAGAGGGGCTTGGTAAGTGGAGGTGGAAATACCGATTCCAGAATAAAGATAAAAGTATGACTCTATCCATGAGGGAAAAAAACAAAACAAAACAAACAGAGAGAAGAGCAGGGGCTAAGAACTGAATCTGGGAGACATACGGTATAGAAGACAAGAAGAGAAGATGGTGAAGGAGACAGTGGGATGACAATGAGAAATACACAGTGTTATGAAAACCAACAGAGAACAAAGCTTCTAAAAAGTTAAACGCCAGAGAAAAGTCAAGGATAATGAAGACACTGTATAAAACATTTCAGAACCAGAAAAAAACTTCAGAAATGATATAATTTTTCTTAAAAAAAAAAACACAGGGACTCTGAATACCGTTTGTGGCCTAGTTAACAAGAGGTATTGTGCCCATTTCCTGATTTTGATATGATACGACAGTTACCTAAGATTCTATCATTGAGGGAAGCTGGGTGAAGCGTATCTAGGATCATCTGTATCAATTTTCCTCTGAATCTATATTTCAAGATTAAAAAGTTTAAAAACCAAGGAACTAACTGAACATCTAGTGTATGCCAGGCATTGTACTAGATACTTTCATAATGAATGATCATTTTAATCTTCAAATAATCCTATTAAATAGATGCTATGTTCCCATTTTATAGCCGACAAAAGTGAGAGGCATAATAAAGGACTTGTGCAGAATCACCCAGCTAGATTACAAGGGAGCCAAAGCATTCACTACTTCTTCTACCGCAATGTGTATACATTTCACCTAAGGCAGCCCTGGCAAGCGGCATCCTGGCTCCCGCTTGAACAAGTCACAGCCTGCATATTTTCCATCCACACAACTGTAGAATAAGGTACTTTACCCTATCCTAGCCCTAGTTTTCTCATCAGTAAAATGGAGCAATAACTCTTATCTTATTCAATTCATAGGACTGCTGTGAGATTCCAATGACATAATGGGTGCAAAAGGTCCTTACAAACTATAAAGTCTGTGCCCATCTCAGGGACTGACATTCTGAAACAAATGACTGTGAGTAAGGTCAGCCCTGGCTAAACAGACAGAGGGAAGGAAAAAATATCTGCCCTAGCAACTCTTGCTTGCCTGTCCTTTTGGGTAGTATATGACCCTGGGGATGTGCTGGCTACCATGAGCATCTGGCCAAGGGCAGGCAGTCCTCTCTGCATAAGCCTGTATCAGCAATACTAGACCCAGTCACCATCCTGCCTCCACCAGCCCCACACACATATGGTGTGCCTGCCTGTGCAGATGTCCTGTGCCTCCAAAAGCTTCAGTTGTTTATAAATGAGCATCCTGCTACGAAGCTACTAAAAATACACCCTTGGGCCCCTGACCCCAGCCCTAGCTCAAAGCTGTCTTTTTGGAGGCAGGATGTTGTTAGTACACCCAGAGCTTAAGAAATTAACAGCTCCAGATACTAGTAGAGCCGACTTCATTCATGGTGCTGGAATTAGCTAGAGAAGACACACACTGCTATTGTAAGATAACAGAAACCTATCTCAGAGGTGGCTTTGGAGGGACTGAGTTCTGCCTGTAGAAATGCTTCTCTGGATAAAATGGCCTATCATTTCAGGAAGGAGGCCTAGCTGCACTGTCTACTCCTCAGTCGTGCACAGGAAAAACCTAGGCTAGGGAATGCCAGTGCAGCCTGACTCCCCTGGCTTGATTAAAAGGCACTGGCACGGCAATGCCAGTGATTCCACCAAGAGAAAAGAGACCTGTGGCTGCAGTGTAGGCAGCCCTCACACGGCCTGGTTGTACAGGCTCCACTGCTGCCCTTCTCTCCAACACCAGTGATGCAGCCCTCAGTGGAGCCCACCTTACTTAGACTTTGGCAACTGCCTCCTTACTGGTCTCCCTGCCTGCTTCCAAGCTGTCCTCCAAGGGCAGCCAGGGAAGCCTTTGATCACATCATTTGTTTAATAACCATTCACAATTCTCACTGACTACATGACTCAATGAAGCCCAAATTCTATAGCCTGGCATTAAAGGCTTTCTCAAATTGGCCCCAGCTGACCTTTACAACATTGTTTCAATTATTTCCCTTTGGGTTCCTTAGGCTCCAGCCGAAATGAACTACTTGCTGATCCCTGAACTCAGCCTGTGATTCCTGCCTCTGTACTTTGTTCATGCTGTGCACTCCATCTGGAATGCTTTCTTCTTGTCCAAATCTTACCTGATTTTCAAGCCAGCTCAAATCCCACCTCCTCCATGAAGTGTTCCCGACTATTCTACTAGTTCACACTATTTTAGCTACATATTATCAGTACCTGAGGAGCTCTTACAAAATACTGATGCCTAAGCGTTATCTTCAGAGATGACAATTTAATGAATTTGGGGTAGGGCTTGGCAACTAACATTTTTAATGTTTTTATTTTTTTAATTTAATTAATTAATTAATTAATTGATTTTAAAGTTGGGGTCTTGCTCTGAACCCAGGCTGGAATGCAGTGGCACAATCCAAGGCTGACTGCAGCCTCCAAATCCTGGGCTCAAGCGATCCTCCAGCCTCAGTCTTCCGAGTAGCTGAGACTGCAGGCATGTACCACTGCCCTCAGCTAAGTATTTTATTTTATTTTATTTTATTTTTATTTATGGAGAAAGAGTGAGAGAAACTCAAGGTATTTCTAACATGCAACCAGAGTTAAAAACCATTGTCCTCGTTAAAAGAGATCTCTCCTCTCACTGAGCTCCCATAACATTTTATCTAAATATCTTTTATGACACATAGTTTCTAGCTTTTTTCATACATATTTTATTTCTAAAGTATTTTATTGAGGGTTATTTTGTGTCAGGCACCATTCTAGGCACTGTAATATAATAGTGATGGACTCAAAGGGCCTTGCTCTCATGGTGTTTAAATTCTGATGGGGAAACAGATACTAAATAGATAAAATAAGGTCAGATGATAAGTACCATTAAAAGCAGGAAAGGAATGGAGAATAAAAGAAGAGGTCCTCTCTTAGAGAATGTGGTTAGGAACAGCTTTCCTTATTGCAATCTTACGTCCCTTTTAGACAGCATATTGACTGACAACAAAACCTGTGTCTAATTCATTTCTGTATCCCTCATAGCTTTTTCTATAGTGCCTGCATAAATAGGTGCTCAATAAGTAGATGCTCATTGTATGAATGAATGAAAGAATGAATGAGTAAATGGATCAATGTGCCTTATTAATAGTTATATCCCCCATAATGCCCAGGGCAGTACCTGAAATATACCAGATGCTCAATACATATTGGCTGAGTGGGTGAACTTGACTCAATTTTGGGACAAGTTATTTTGATGGCTCATTTCCTGCGACTAGATCATCACAAGATCACAAAATATCAAGCTGATCCTGAGATCACTGAGCCCAACTTCTTCATTTTAAAGATAAAACTCTTGTTCAGAGATGATCACCTAACTGGCCCAAGGTCACAGAAGAAATCAAAGGGACAGGTGATCTGAGTCCCTAGTTCTTCTGACTCTTGGTCCAGTGCTCATTCCATCAAACTGAAACACTTTTTCCATTAGTAAGAGAAAACCATTCTGAGGACCATTCACTCAACTGGCCCAAGAAACAACTCGGATTAGCATCAGTAAAACTAAAGAAAACCTCCATTTTCTTTGATCTCATAACAGTCTTTGCTGATGACTCAAGCGTGGTACATTTAACAGACAATCTCACCCTCATGACACCTCACTGCCCAACTCCACCACCCACAGCAAGGCATGCAGACAGGATCTCCTAGAGCAGGCAGGGGATTGGTGAATTTCCAACTACAAATAAAACTATGTACCTTTCCCCTTTTCCATCCTTAGCCACAGTTCCAATGAGATATGGTAAGGCAATGCCAGGCTACATGGGAAAGGCTAGGCTAAGAAGCCAGCAGCTGGAAAACCAGGGAGGAGCTAAAGAATCTGGCCAGGTGAGGGACAGCAGCAGGTGCAGGGACTGTTGACACAGTGATGGGTTGTGCTGCAAACTAGTGGTTGGCCACACTGGCCTTGCTGTGGGCAAATAAACTGTGGCCTGAAGACAAGCAAGTAAAACCTTTTATTTCCCATTTTTCTTAAAATTCTGTGGAATCACAGCATCCATCTGGATGCAATGAAGACCAATTTCCTAGAATAACATTCCAAACAAAATGCTCAAGAGAGCCAAAAGTTACACAGTTGGCATGGGCTTCCCTGGCTTTGTAGTAAATACATCGCTCTATCACCTGGCCATTCTGTACCTCTACAGTCCAGGAATGTTCAAAATGAGGACTCTAAGGCATTTAGAGATCCTAAAGGGTTTTCTGAATCATCAAAGGAAAATTTGGCTGAGTGCAACTTTCAGTGCCAAATATATTATTATTACTATTTCTTAAAAATTGGCATTTTGTGTTGGGCATAGATGAAAAAGAAGCAGAGTAGCTGATTAACTGCAGCAGAGATTTCTAGCTTTATCTGAGCTTATAAATTACCTGGAGGCATTGAGCCCCACCAGATTAGAATCAAAGTAGAGACCTGGAAATCTGTATTTTTAGCAAGCACACCACGTGATTCTTATGAATTGGTTAGCATAGGAAACACCAAGCTAGAAAACTATAGTATCCATTTCACAGGATTATTATCAGAATTAAGTGAAACTATATAAAGGTGTCAGCATAATAGCTGGCACATAAGTATTCAGTAAGTGTTGTTTTTTGTTGCTATTTAATTATTAATAAGACATTTCAAGCCTGGTCAGATAATAATTACACTATGGACATGTACAAGTTAAAAGGCAGACAGTACAAATATCCTGGAGTGGAACAATTACTATCATTTACCTCTTTTTTCTTATTAACTTCATCCCTGTTACCCTCCTAGCACAACGGTTCTCAAAGTGTGGTCCCTAAACCAGTAGCATCAGCATCATCTGGGAATATTATTAGAACATGGATACGGTGAACAGGGAACACTTCTACACTGCTGGTGGGAATGTAAATTAGTACAACCAATATAGGAAACAGTGCGGAGATTCCTTAAAGAATTAAAAGTAGAACTACCATTTGATCCAGCATTCCCACTACTGGGTATCTACCCAGAGAAAAGTCATTATACAAAAAAGATACTTGCACATGCATGTTTATAGCAGTACAATTTGCAATTGCAAAAATGTGGAACCAACCAAATGACCATCAATCAACTAGTGGATAAAGAAACTGTGGTACATATATATGATAAAATACTACTCAGCCATGAAAAGGAATGAATTAATGACATTTGCAGCAACCTGAATGGGACTGGAGACTGTTATTGTAAGTGAAGTAACTCAGGAATGGAAAACCAAACATTGTATGTTCTCACTCATAAGTGGGAGGTAAACTAAGAGGATGCAAAGGCATAAGAATGACACAATAGACTTCAAGGACTTAGGGGGAAAGGGTGGGAAGTGGGTGAGGAATAAAAGACTGCAAATTGGGTTCAATGTATACTACTTGGGTAATGGGTCTCAAAAATCTCACAATCACCACTAAAGAACTTACCCATGTAACCAAATATTACCTGTTCCCCAAAAACCTACGGAAATATAAATAAATAAATGAATTAAAAAGAAATGTAAATTCTCAAGCCCCACTCCAGACCTACTGAATGAGTATATCATCAGAAGTGGAGCCCAGAAATTCATTTCAGCAAGTTTTCCAGGTGATTCAGAAACAGACTATAGTTTGAGAACCATCACCCAAATATCTTGCAATTCAAAGTATGGTCCCTATATCAGCAGCACAGGAATGTTAGAAATGCAGAACCTCAGGTCCCAACCCAGACTGACTAAATCAGATTCTGCATTTAATGAAATCCCCAGGTAATTCATATGCACTATATCATCTGAGAAGCACTATCCTAGTCCACAGGAACTTCAGAGATGTAAAAGAAACTAAATTTACTGTTGTTTTGATTATTAAATGGGGTTTATAAGTACTTACTAGGCACTGTCCTTTACACAGAATACCTTGTTCATTCTCATTAGGCCTGTGGTAGGTATTTTTATTCCTGTTCTACAGATTAGAAAATTGAGTCTCAAATCAGTAAAGTAACTTGCTGAAGGTCACAAGTTATGAAGTGGTACAGCTGATCATCACTGTATGACCCAAAGTCTGTGTTCCTTTCTCCACTCCATGGTGCCTGTGGGTATAGCTAAGCAGATACCACCTGCCTGCTGGTACAAGCGGAGCACTTCAAAACAGAGGCAGTCCCCAACTTATGAATGAGCAAGACTCCAAAAGTGTTTTTCTAAGTCAGATGTTTGGAACTAGTGAGAGAACTACTTGTAGAAACTATTTACATCATGGCTTCTACAAGAAAATGCATTCTGAATTACAGCACCAGAAGGTAGCAGCTCCCTGCAGGGTCAATACATCTGGGCTCCAGGAACTTGTTAGCACTTCATTTATATCAACATAAGAAAAAGCACCTCCAAGGCAAATCCCTCCCCAGATGTTATGGCCTGGGAAACATTCATTGATTCCCTCATTCAAAGATTTACTGCCTCCTATGGAAAAGGTGCTGTGCTAGGTGCTGTAGGTGAAAATGATCCATGACTTAAGGAATTCATAATCAGTAAGGGAAATAAAGCAGGAACAGACACACACACATTCTCTCTCTCTCTCTCTTTCTCCCTCCCTTCCTCCCTCCCTACCTAAAATCCAAAGCAGGAAGTGGTAACTGACAAAAAATTACTACGGAAGTTCAGAGAAGGAAGTAATCAATTAGGACCTGGACATCAGGGAAGACTTTCCAAGGAGATGCCATCTAAAGCTAGTCTGGAAAAATACACAGAATGTGGATTAGGCAAAAAGCACTCCTGGCAAAGGGAAGAGTGTGATCAAAGGTATAAATGTGTGAAAGAGAAGTCGTGTTACAGAACTGCGAGTTATCCCCTTAGGTGAAGCAAAACGTTCACTTGACTTTGGGAGATGAAACTAGAAATGCAGGACTGTGCCTCGGTAGGGAAGACTCTAAATGCTAGGTTGAGAGAGCAGAACTTTGTACATATATAGAGAGCTGCTGCATATTACTCATCATATTACATAACAAATCAGTGAACCCCAAATCCTTTTTGCAACAAACTAGGGTAAAAACAAACATTTCTGAATTGGTATTATAATTATTTCAAGTCTGCTTCCTCCATTAGACTGAATTCAAATGACTTTGAGCATTAGTAAATTCTCAAAAGATGCTGAATGTATCAACAAAGGAATGAATAAATGAGTACGTTAATGAGCAGCTGAGAGGTTATAAGCAGGAGAGAGAAGGCTCAATACTGCATCATGGCCTGAAAAGGAAAGGGTAAGGGGAGGGATGGAGATGGAGAGACCGGAAGCTGCAGATCTCATGGTTAGGAGGCCACTGTGATTAGACAGGCAAGAATTTGGCAACAACTAGGTTAAGGGTAATGGGAATGAGGAAAAAGGGACGGGAGAGAGAGAGATGGTTACAGAACACAGCAAGTGATTGACAATGTGAGCAGAAAAGGAAGACATTAAAGTCTCACTGAAGTTTGGAGTCTGGGTGACAGTGCCATTTGAAAAATGGGTAGTGAAATGGAAGAGCAAGGTGCATTATAGATATCACTTATTAAATCCTTACAACCCTGAGGGTATTATCTCTCTGACCTCATCCTCTCATTCTCCCCCATACTCACTCCACTTGAGTCATGCCAGCTTCCTTGCTATTTCCTGCATATGCCACGCCTGCTCCCACTTTAGGGCCTTTGCACTGGGACATGCTTCCCCAGATATCTGCATGGCTAAGTCCCTCACCAACCCCATGTCATTATTTCAATGAGGCCTATTAAAAACCGCAACGCAGGAGGCTGAGGCAGGAGAATTACTTGAACCCGGGGAGCGGAGGTTGCAGTGAGCCAAGATCGTGCCATTGCACTCCAGCCTGGGCAACAAGAGCAAAACTCCATCTAAAAAAAAAGAAAAAAAAAAAAAAACAACTGTGGCCGGGCGTGGTGGCTCATGCCTGTAATCCCAACACTTTGGGAGGCCAAGGCGAGTGGATCACAAGGTCAGGAAATTGAGAGCATCCTGGCTAACACAGTGAAACCCTGTCTCTACTAAAAATATAAAAAATTAGCTTGGCGTGGTGGCACACGCCTGTAGTCCCAGCTACTCGGGAGGCTGAGGCAGAAGAATTAGAACCCATGAGGTGGAGGTTGCAGTGAGCCGAGATCGCACCATTGTACTCCAGCCTGGGCAATAGAGTGAGACTCTGTCTCAAAAACAAACAAAACTGCAACTCACACTTCCCCCAGCATTCCTAAAATCCCTTACCCTGCTCTCACTCTTTTTTCTTCTTTTGATTATATTTATTATCTTCTAACATGGTATTTGATTTTCTTATTTATTATGTCTAGGTTTAATGTCTGTCTCGCCTCACTAAAACGTAAACTCCATAAAGACAAGGATTTCTGTCTATTCCCCAAATGCCTTGGAAGTGACTGGCACATAACTGTGCTCAATAAATTCAACGAATTATCTCCATTTTATAGATGAGAAAACTGAGGCTGAGAGGAGGAATGCAAATTTCCCTAAATAACACAGTCGTCAATCAGAGATAGGAATCTGAATTCAAACACAGATCTATCCAACTCCAACTGTCACTTTACCAGGCAGTCTCCCTTTAGACAGACCAAGTTTAAGGCTACAGTGGCCTATATGGGAGGCGAATGATGTGAGATTAGAGCAACCATTCCCACAAGACAGTAGACTTGGCCTGGAAGGGAGCAGGTCTACGTACACATAGAGATCCTGAACTACCTGCAGTCTGAGAAACAAGCAGTCTGACTAGAGGATCACCAAGAGAACCAATAGTTTCATTTTCCAAGTGCAAGTTTGAAGAATCAGGCCAGCTTCTCCAGTGAAAGAGCTTCTAATTTTTCCAGCTGCCTAGATTGTCAAATTACAAACTTGTCTTCAGGGGAACGTATTTAACAAAGGGACATGTTCATTTCCCTTTTTACCACCCATCCAGTGGATCTGCACTTGGTTTAATTGCCACTCTGATCCCCCCACATAATCCATACATCACAAGACTCACATTTACAGTTCAGTACATTATCACACTGGAGCTGCTCAAAATAAACGGGTTTGGCAAAGTGTAATTATTTCCAGCAAAAGAGTTGGTTCTGCATTTTGACAGTCATCTGATACATTATTGTACTAAATGCTAAACTGTGAAACTGCAAAATTAAAAGAAAGCAATTTTTTAAGTTTTAAAAGTACTCATTATTAAATTATAAAGCAGGTCATTTATGATGAGTCAGTCCAAAAACAGAAGGATGATAATGAAAGAGTGAAGGAAGATTAGCTTCTTTGTATAACCTCTAATATTCACAATCCAAGGCCATTGTGAAAATGAAATGAGATTGCACATGTAAAATATCTAGTCCAGTGCCTAAGACATAATAGATGCTCAGTAAATGCTGATTTTCTTCCTTAAAAATTATTTTCTCAGCAGCAGAATTTACAAACTACCTCAATTTGTTCATTTGTTCATACATTCCACAATTCCCTCATTCCCAAAGAGCTCTCAGTCCGCTGGGGAAAGGCAAGTAAGCAGATGACTCCCACAAAAGGGATGAGGGCTAAAAAGAAACGTAGACAAAAAGGGCCATGAGCGTGCAGACAAAGAGTCCTTACCCCAGGGAGAGCAAGACCTGAAATGAACTGGACAGGGAAAGATGAGGTTAGTAAAGCATGGGGGAAGGTGAAAAAGAGACAGAGCCCAAGAGACAGAGAGAACAACACATGCAAAGGCCTGGAAGCAAGGAAGAACACATGATTTAGGGATACTGTAATTCGAACCAGCCTATAATGACCGATATGGGGGAACAGATGGTAATAAGACCTGCAATGGCCCCTCTTTTTTTGTTAAAGTGACTAAATGCACTGACTCCTCAGCACAATGGGAAGTGGCTGAGCTTGCCTCGTAGCCCACTTTCCCTAGGGCAAATTCCCAGTAAGGTGATCTCAAGCCCCAGCCACCACCAAGCCTCATGGACTTGTCTCAAAGATGAGATGGGAGAGATTTCTCTTTAAAAGAAAACTTGATGAAATCTATGTTACCCAGTGGCAACGTCTGAACATGCTGAGTCAGCTGCACTTCAGGAAACAGAGTGTCCTTGGAGAACAGAGCATATCACTTTACACACAGAAAACCACTCCTGTCCACGAAGGACAAACTGCGAAATGCTTAACACTGGCCTTCAATTATTAAACGAGCCCAAATGAGCTCTGGCAGTGAGACGGATCACACACACTCACAGAGAAAGCTGTAGCACGCCAGCCTATATTGTCTTAGGATTATTCATCAAGGCACCAACAGACCAGGGTCTTTCAGAGATCTTAGGGTCACGAGGTTACCCATAGCTCTTGGAAAAGATGATCATGCTCAGAACAAGGAAGAGAAAGTAAAAAGAACCTGACCCTTTGCAGAAAACATTGGGGTTTTTTTTTCTAAGTATTATAACACAGCCTATGCTGAAAATATTTCATTAACAACTTTTTGCTCCTTGGGTGGCAGTTTCATACTGGTCAGTTTTTGGCTTACCATGTGGTACTCAGGTACTCAATTGTCTCCACTGGGGGTATTTTTCAGTCCCCTGAGAACAAGCAGAACACTGAGGAGAAGCTCTGGATTCATACCTGGCTTCAAATACTGCTTGTTCTCTTGTGTACTCACTGTATGACTTGCAGTCTCAGTTTCCCCATTCACAAATGTAGATTCATGGGGTTTCTGTGGAAATTAAATAACATACCATGCACCTGGCACAATGCACATAAGGGAGCTATTTACATTTTGTTCTCTATTCCCTTTACTCCTTTTGTGTCCTGGAAAAATTAGAATGGCTTCCTATCTGGATACTGGGTTCACCTCTTGATTTCAGATTAAAACTGCCATCCTAGTCTCTGCTGGTTTGAAACTAACTTCCACCTGGAGGTTACCCTCACAGAAAGAAATCTGGGTAATGACCACAGGGCCAGTCCTTTCACATCTCTCCCTCCTCTGACCTCTGACAGTCCCACCCTACCTAGATATACATCAACTTGCACTCCTCTCTAGCTGACCCATCTATGAGGTCTGTCCGTTTCCCCTGTCCCCGCAACCTTCTTCTCTTGTCATCAGCTGATTCCCCTCTATTGGTCCAGCCCTGCCATAGGCCCAGTGATCACCCTCCACATCTAGCCAGGCTTCTGCCCTCATCCAGTTTAGCCTACTGGATCCTTAGTCCCTGGAGAGCAGGGGCCACACCTCAGTGCTCTCAGCTCTGTAAGCAGCTGGGCATCCAGTACACAGCAGAGGCTGGCCAGAAGTGGTAGGGTGAGAGGGACTTGGTGCCAGAGGGCCCAATCCTGGGACATGTTCTTAGAAGTTCTGTCTTGAGGCCAAGAAAAAATTTCCTAGGATGGAAATGCTCCAGGAAACCTAGGCAATGACAAATGAGCTGAGTACAGGCAATCTCCAGAGACTCCTGGTACTCCAGAAACCTTCACACTCTCATGCACATTCCTCACACACTTGCCGCAGATTATGTGAATGGGGCCTGGACCAGGGTGGAGGCAGAACAGATTCCAGACTTACTGAGAAGGAAGGTGTTGCAGATGGACTAATGAGAATACAGAGAGTGAAGCAAAAGGTGACTGAGATTCTGAGTCCTGGTCACAGGGGAAAACAATTTAACACAGTGCTAAGCGCTAGGGATGCAGAAGTGGGTGTACACACAGCTCCAGCCCTCCCCCAGGATAAGTTAGTTCCCAGCCCTCTGCTGCCATAGCACCGTGAACACCCTCATCATTGCACTCAGCATCCTGGACTGACACTATGACTTACCTGTCTCACCTACTACATCACAAGCTCCTCGATGGAAGAGACTATGTCATATTGAACTTTCTATCTACAGCATCTAGCATAGTGCCTGGTACAATTCCCAGGCCTACCAATTACTGGCTTTGTCAAGTCATTTAAACTCTCTAAGCCTCAATTTCCTAGTCTGTAGAGTGAAGATGATAATAATCTCTACACCCAAGGAGGAAGAAATGAGTGAACTTATATAAAGCCCTTACTTATCCCAATCCCCAACTGAGAGTCAATACTCAAAAAGGGTTAGCTAGTGAATGAATTTGAGGTAAGAGAGAGGGAAAAACATTCAAACAAATAGTTCTGTAATTATGCAATAAATAATATAGTAGGAATATATTTGAATTACTCTGAGAGCAGAAAGGAAAGCACCAAATTTTGCCTTGGCATATATAGAAAACTTCACAGAGGAGGTAACACTTGAACTAAAATCTAAAGATCTAAAATCAGGCCAAAGGAAGGCCACGTGTGAAGGCAGAGAGGCAGGAAAGAGAACCTAGTATGTTCAGGAACTGCAAGTCTGGCTATAAGAAGAGTCTGTGCAAAGGAACGGTGGTGACACACAGGGTGAAGAGATAACTCAGAGCCAAAAATTCCCTGCAAGCTCTGCCACAGAGAATGGATTTCTCCTGGAAGATACTGAAAATCCACTGCAGGGTTTTGAGTAAGAGAGTGAAACATAGAGGCACTGTGGTGGCAGTGTGGAGGGTAGAAAAAAGGGGCAAGACTGGGGACAAACATAGAACAGTGGGGATTAGGGGATGATCTGGGTTGAGCAGAAAAGAATGGAGATGGGGTGGAGAGAGGGGGAAAATGAAGCTGGCCAGGTCAAGAAGCTAGGTAGAAACTGAGTCTCAGAAAAACTGCAACTGGCCCTTGGCATTCCCCAAGACTTTTTCATATAAAGTGTAGGTCTATGAGTTATAACAAATCACCTTCCCTCCACGTTTGCTGTCTTACAATTTGTGCAACAGAGAAGCACGAATATGGAAAATTCCAGCTGAAAACTCTGACCACATGAACAGGCCCAGAAGTCACAGTCACCACTGATGGTTAGATGAAACCATCTACAAATAGGCCTGAGATCCCGGCCAGCAATTTTTTATTCACATGCAAACTTGGGGCTGGAGTTCCAGTGACAAAACCTTTCAGGTGTACTATTTTTTTCTTCTTTTTTTTAAGCCATTTACAGAAACCCAAGGTCCTCCTTGTACTTCAGAGAAATGCTTTGTATTTAATTTGTTCTTAAAGAAAAAACAATAGCCTCTTTGCTCTACATGACTAGGCCACTGGGCACCATGAAAAAGATACAGTAACCTGGCCAGGCACGGTGGCTCACGCCTGTAACCCAGCACTTTGGGAGGCCAAGGCGGGCGAATCACAAGGTCAGGAGATCGAGACCATCCTGGATAACACGGTGAAACCCCGTCTCTACTAAAAATACAAAAAAAAAAAAAAAAAAAAAAAAAAAAAATTGGCCGGGCGTGATGGCAGGTGCCTGTAGTCCCAGCTACTTGGGAGGCTGAGGCAGGAGAATGGCATGAACCCGTGAGGCGGAGGTTGCAGTGAACCAAGATTGCGCTACTGCACTCCAGCCTGGGCGACAGAGTGAAACTCCATCTCAAAAAAAAAAAGTAAAATATACAGTAACCCACCAAGTCTCTAAGGTCCCAGAAGTCCATCTGTCTGTCACATCACAAAAACACCACTCACGGCAGAAGAAATACACTACTGCAAGGTGAAAGGGACTGCATTCTAGATACCTTCTGGAGGGCAAAGGAGGGAAGAGAAGAAGAAAAGAAGGGAGGAAAAGGGCCAGAGAGTGTTTAAGACCATACATGACCACTTCTGCTAAACACAAAATAGTTTCCTCCCTTGCTTTCAATCTAATTAGACAGAAAGAGCTAATGAGTAGGCAGCAGTGGTGCTTGGTTCAGCTGTTCCAGACCCTAGTGTTTCCTCCTTATTAAAAATAAAGAGACCCAAGGGTTCAATTTGGTAGAAATGCACACAGGGAGGCACATTTCCTTTATACAAAAATGTTTTGCATTAAAAAACCATATCTGTTTAATAGGTACCAAAAATTAAATGTACAATAGCAAGATCCCTGGTAGTATCTGTCTGCATTTTTGGAAGTGTCTTCAAAGACAGAACATTAGAGTAAGACTCAAAAGACCTGAGTTCCAGTGTCAGCTGTACCATTTACCAGCTGTGTGATCTTGGGCAAAATATGTAACATCTTGAGCCTCAGCTGCCTTATTGTCAAATGAGTATAATGCTCTGCCTGTCTCACAGAGTCTGGGGGAAAGAAAATATTTTGAAAACTATAAAGCACTTTGCTAACACCTACTCAGTCAATAAATATTCACTGAGGGCCTACTAGGTATTAGACATTGTTTCCCTTCAACTGTTAATGTTATTACCAATATTGCACCCCTTCCAGCTCAGTCATTAGATGTCAATTTCCAATGCAGACAGGTCTATGGTCTCAAGCCAACCTCTCATTCATCTAGTTTTCTCCCCAGTTGGGGCATTAGTCACTTGCCTCCATCAGGAGACATCTAATGACATCTCAGCCCTAAGAGGCCCTGGAACTTATTAGTATAAATGATGATGGGGACAAGAGCCTCTGCCACCTCTGCTACCCTAGAGGGCCTGATCCTAAGAAGCTTCCAGAATCTTACTCTCCACAAACACAGAACAAGACAGTTCTCATAAGCAGGGCCAGAGGTAGGTAGAGACAGGTGAACAGATGGAAAATCTGCATGGCTAAGTCTTTCCAGTATCAGAGTGCCTGGCTCCACGTCCACACCAGGTGACCTACTCCAGCCCACCCCTGTCTTCTACCAGGAAAGATTTCAAGTTTTAGCAGCTCAGAAGCAGGCTCAGTGTGCTGCCATTCCTGCCCTGACCTTGTTCCTTGGTTTCATCACTGGGTATCTGCCTTGTTCTAGAAACCATGCCCTCCTTTGTGCCAGAGGTTCAGCAAGTGTGACCCTGAATTGATTGTTTCTTCTATCTGAATCCTCACCTAATAAACCATTTCACCAAGACCAGAGTCTTACCTTGCTATTACTCCAAAAGACTGTCTTGATGCAGAATCCACCTGGAGGGCCTCCTGAGACCAGAGCTCTAGGAATTCATCTCCACATCCCCCACTGTGCAGTTCAGTATCTGGCATGTAATGGGCACACAACAAATATTTATAGAATGAAATGTTACCCACTGGTCTAGATTACTGCAGACTGTCTGCTCCTATGCCCCTCCCCAACTCAAAGGACCTCCTTGACGGATAAACCAACCATCGCCTGCCATCATGTTCTCTGGCTGCTTTGTTGTTCCAACTCCAGGCCCCTGACAGGGTCTCTGGGTCAAACGTACCTACTCTATTCCCAGTATGTCCTCTTTGCCACTTAGCACATCCTAAAAGCCAAAGTGCTAAGCAAATTCTGAAGTCTGATGACTGCTTCAGTGTCCCCGACACACCTTTTGCTCCTGGATTCTGAGGGTTAACCTACACTAGACACTCATTTGGGGCCATCTGGCAATTTTTGGCACCACCCACTTCCCCTTGTCCAGTATGGAAGGGACTCAAGTTCTGTTCAACAAGCACTACTGAACACAAAGCCTGGTGTCATAGAGAGGCTCTGTTTAAGATCCTGAGGTAAATGCCTGACTAAAACCTAAGAAAGAAGGGCTTCAGGCAAGTCTAGACTACCAGCACATCAGATTTTGGTTCTGTGAGGCTGCTCTAAACATGAAAATGCAAGTAGGAAACCTTATTTCTGCTTCTTTACATTGCTAGATCAGCAGAGGAAAAGCACATATACAACACAGAAGGAAAATGATGACCTGAGTGTTGGTCCTGGTCTCTTCCACTAATCTGCTGTGTGACCTCAGGAAAGTCACTCTGCTTCTCTAGATTTCTATGTCTTCCTTTGTAAAGTCACAGTCTCAGATGTGATGACCCATTTCTAAAGCCCCTTCTATGCCTGACATTTAGCGATTTCCTTGCTACTCAGACCACAGAATTGACATCATCTGGGAACCTGTTAGAAACAGAGAGTAGCCCTACTGACTCAGACCTACAGAACTAGAATCTACATTTTAACAAGAACCCCAAGTGATTGCACACACATTGAAATTTGAGAGACACTATTGTGCAGCTTCTCAGGAAGATCCAGGCCGACCTGGGGCATGACATCTGCAAGAAGCTGGAAGAAGAGTCTGTCACAGGACTTTACTGAATGTGATTAGAAGCAGCTGGCTAGTAGTAAGGGCTGAGGAGAAAATGCTGCAAGATCCCTTTAAACTCAGCTGCAATCCATAAAATGTCTCTCAAGTACTTTGAGTCTCTAAATTTGAAGTCTTTAGATAAAATGACTTTAAAAATACTAATTATGCACGGAAGTCTAACCATGAACCAAGTATTAGTGAATCCAAAGCTCCTTCTGTACTGGCATGCTGCCAGCACGCATGAACAGAGAGCTCTAAAATCAGCAAGGAGGTCACCTCTGAAACCACAGCATTTCTCCCAGCCTCACCTGTCTCCTGACTGGTCCTCACCTACAGAACTTCAGTCTCAGTTGGAATCTCACAGACAAGACCACATTGAAAGGAACATTGTGTGGGCCTAGACAGTAGGGCAAAGGTCAGAGAGGGCTACAAACTCTGGGGTCACAGACCCACAGAGTCAGTCCATGGAGGAGAAAGGGAAGAAAGGGAGAAGCAGAGTGGAACCAGCACAGACTGAATAAACTTAGTGGTGAAGACTCCTGCTTCCAAATCCAGGGAGAAGCCAGTTTCTGACTTCTTATCTGTCTCCCCTACAGACTGCAAGCTTTGTGAGGACAGGACTGTAAAACTTGTCTCTCTAGCTATAGTGGCCTGCACATAGAAGTCATTCAACAAATGTCTTATGAGTGAATGAATGAACAAACAAACCAATGAAAAAAACAATAAACAAACAAGGACCAAAGATCATTCGCTTGGTTTTATCAGTATCAGTCAAGACTACCCTTCAAACTCGTGAACTAAGCTTACTCCTCAGTCCAAAAGCCAGAACAGAAGACCCCAAGGGGTCTGGGAGATATAAACCTGAAAAAAAAATGGGATTCAAACTAGCTTGGCATTTTTTTCTGGACCAAGGTATACTAACAAATAGGCTATTCTAACCTATTCCAGGTTTTGTAATGTTTTATGCTACCCTTACCAGAATTTTCAGGCAAGAAATTTTTTTCTCTAGAAATTAGATGCTATTTGTATTTTAGTTATTAAATGCAATGTGAAAGTACCTAACACATAATCATCGTCTACATTAACATTTGTTGAAACTCAATTGATAGAATTCTATTACTCTATGTCATAAACTAGGAATTTTGCAAATAGCAGAATTACAGAACACTCTGGGCCACCCACTTTTGTGAATATAAAATCACTTAAGTAAGGCAAGCTGACTTTGGTGGAATAGCCTTTATTTTTCATCCACTTACATAACTCTGCATTGTCAAAGTGCACCAATAACTGGTGCTCTCATCTCTCATGCCCCCAAGAAAAAACTCCTTTGGGGCTCTTTCTACATTTATTTTCAATTGCCAGATCCCCAGAGGAAAAAATCAAATCACTGACGCTATTTCAAACTTCATGCTCAAGGCAGCCACTAAGAGGATATTAGGGCAGCTCAGCTTTTGCTCTCTTTGAGACAGGAAGACACCCCACGGCTGTGAAGGAAAGGCAGGACACGTGTGTGGACATTCAAAATATAGCAAGGAAACCCAAAACAACAGAAAGACAAGAGGAGCTGGAGGAAAAAGTCATTTGGAACTATGAATCATCCCAAGGTAACTTATTATGTGTTTATATAAGAAGCAAAATGAGCTTTCGGCATTGCCATTCATTCATTGTTTTAGCCATTCATGCATTTGTTCAGCAAACATTCATTGGGTACCCATTATATGCCAGGCGCTGTGCTAGGTAGGCAGGCAGCAGGACATCAGCCTACTACTGCTTACTATGTTCCTGCCACTCTAGCCTTCCTTCAGGTCTTTTGCAAGGTTGTTTCATGCTTCAACACAGTTCTCTGTGTAAATGTTTCCTCTTCCAAGAGGCCTTGACTGATTTATTCCCCCATCCCACCCTGGACTAGATTAGGCTTCTCTGTTGTATATTCCTACAGCATTTCCTTTTTAACATTCTACACATCCATCATTACTTTATAGTCTCAGATAGATGGTAAGCTCCACGTGAGCAGGGACTGCCTCTCCAGTTACGAGCACAGAGGCTAGAATATAGTAGGATTCGATACACATTCACCGAACAAATGAACAAGCTGGGATTTATAGGCAAGCTACAGGCTCTGAGAGGTATACCAGAATAAGTGCAGGATTTGGAGCTCAAATCTGAACCCCAGCTCTACCACTCATTAGCTAGGTCACCTTAAGCAAGTCCCATAATCTCTCTGAGCCTTAGTTCCTCATCTGTGAAATAGAGATAAAACTTCATAGAGATGTAGTGAAGATTAAATAACATGATGTGGGTAAAGTAACTGGCACAAAATAGACGCTCAACAAATATTATCCTCCTACCCACTTCCCAACTTTGCCTATAGTTAAGATTCTTAAAGAGTTGACAACACCAAGGCAGGGCCCCAATTCTACCAGAACTCATCAAGACAGGATTCAGGCACAGAAATAAGGGAAGGTCAAAGATAGCATCCCAGATGACATCTTACTGACTCCCAAGCTTTGAACTTGAGCTCCTTCAATTTGTCTGACCAAAGTACAATACTAGGCCCAGGACTGAACCTGCAGATGGAAGATCCAATGGCTGCAGCCATGGGAAGAAGATGGCAGAGACTAAGCCCATTCCTTTTGGCTTTTGAAGCATTTAGACAAAAGCATACAAAACTCCCTTCCCATCTATGCTGTCTATAGGTAACTCAATGGAATCAAAAGTCTACAAGTAAGCTTAGTTAGACCAGTGAGGCTAAAGGCAGCACAGCACAAGAGGACTACACCTAGAATCAGATGACGGGGTTCAAGTCCAAACTCTGCCATCTACTGGATGTGTGATTTGGGACAAGAGTTTCCCTTATTTAGTTCTCATTTCACCATCCATAAATCAAGGGGATTAGACTAGGATAGTGTCTAAGGGCCCTTACAGTGCGAAAGATCTGAGATGCTAGATGCATGTCAGTCAGCTGTAATCAGCAGGCAAAAGGAGAACTCTTCAATCACGCACACCACTGAGCTGACGTCTGCCACACCGCTCTCAATTACACTGCAGAAAAAATGGTCATAAGGAAGAGCTAATATGGTATTTCCTGAGCCTATTTAGTCTCCCAATTCAGCACTGCACCTGTTCCTTCTGCATTTGCAATTTACTAGATAATATCATCACAGGCACTCCCTGAAACAGCTACCATTTATTTGTCACTTGCTTCTGTATTTCAGGTATTATCTCTTATTTTAAATAAGATTAGGTAGAGTATTAGAAAGACTAATCAATACAACTGCCAAATGAAATTTACCCAGAAAACAATTTTCTCCTTTGTTTTCATTGTAATAACAGCAATATCTATAATGAATTGCTGACCTGCAATAAAAATCAGACTACTATCAGAAAGAACATGGGGGCAAAAATATAATGCCTACTTCACAAACATATAATGTCACACACAGTAAGGTAGCCCATTCATAATCCAGAACCTTTTTCTTACAGAAACACTGTAAATAATACTCAATGTCCTGGGCCTGCTGCCTTGCAATGCTAACCACCTCCACCCAAACACATACCCAACATTCACTAAATGCCATTTAACATGTCCTAGCCATTCTTCTTAGGGCTGGAGAAACACAGTAATAAGACACAATTACTGTCCTTAAACAAAGTCTCAGCCTAAAGGTCACGTGGTCCCAACTGTGAAAGAAAAAGTGGCAGACTGGAACCCAGTCCATATGCCACACGGTGACTTCTGTGAGCACTTAGGCCAAAGAATGGACTGCAAAACATCACCCAATATCTACATTATAAAAGACCACTTAATACTGGGGCTGTGGTTCTCAAAGCATAGTCCCAGACCTTAAGTATCAACACTACCTGGGAACTTGTTAGAAACCAAATTCTCAGGCTCCTTCCCAGACCTACTGAATCAGAAACTCTGGGAGTGACGCCCAGCAATCCATGTTTTAACAAGTCCTCCAAGTGATTCTGATGCATGCTTAGGTTTGAGAGTCACTGCCTTAAAGCATCCAAACTGCTGCATGTTTGCAGTAAAAATAGAAAGCTAAGCTTTCAATTAAACCTAAGAGAAAAGCAATAAAACTGGGTAAGAATAGGTTTTTCGATGTATCTTAAATATTGGTGTTTTGGGGAAAAGAAAAAAAAAAAACCAGCCTTGTCAGAGAAGGAGGAGAAAGAAATGCTGTGCTAATGCAATAGGGAATGTCTGTGCGTGTTCAAAAACTTCTGAGGCCTAAGGCCCTAGGCCTTTTCCTGTGTGGTACTTCATTTCCAAATATAGGCCTTTTCTTCAACTGAGAGCCCATCACTTCAGAGCGTGTTCCCACACATTCACTGGCAGACCTCTCAGACTTAGCAATCATAATTAAGGTCACTTTTTTAAAAAAAAAACTCATAAATAAGAGGATGGAAAGTAAGAAGGAAAGGAGCAATAAATGTTCCTGGGGTCAATAAATTTTAAAATGAAGGTAGAATTTTTGAAAGGATGGAAAAATAAATGTGTGCACGTATGAGAAAGAGGTTGCTTAAAGTTGAATTTGTTGAGCTCTGAATAAAAAAAGAAAGATGGGAGGACCAGCCCTAAGAGGAGAAAGGAGCCACAGAAGGAGAAAAGAGGTAGTGAAGGAATATTGAAACATTTCTTAGCCTCTGCCACCAGGTGGTGAAATCGACCCAGCGCAGCTTAGTTGCTGTCCAGAGCTACTGTTTTGATTTATCTTTCCTTGTTTGTCATTGCATTGGGGTGGGAATAGAGATGCAGAAAAATGGAGATGCAGAGCAACTTCAAGCTGGATGGCTGGGAGCAGGGAGAGTATAATGAGAAATGGATTGTTTTTATGCATACTAATTCAGTGGCCCTAATTAAGGAGCATTATTATATTTTAAAATGCATGGACAACCATGTAATAAAAAGTGCTCATGATGATAAAGGCTATACTGAATTATACATTAATGTTTAACTCCAACTAAGTTTTAAAATAATACATTTGACTTTAAAATATCTATTTTCCTGGAATGAAACTCAATGTCAGGTTAGGTCTAATGTTATCATCCAAATGCAATTTTCCTCCAGTATACCACAAAATGTTGAATACTGAGGAAGACAATAATAATGAAAAGTCAGCTGTACTATAACAGCAAATTTCCCGTAGAGATGATTTGAGGTTCTACAGGTCACAGAGGAAAAGAGACACATGGTAATCATAAATCCATCTAAAGATAGTTCATTTCTATCATCCTTCATTTTAAATGGAGGCTTAAACAACTCTTGGCTTGGAGGGTTGTAAATTTAATAATGTTGTTCCAATTCACTACTAGTCCTCATTGATTTTCTCTTATTTTAATCTGTATTGATTGATTAATGTCATCTTGTGACATCCAAATGGCAAACTGAGGAATAAAAATGATATGCATTGAGTTGGACTTCTACTGGAAAGAGCACTAAACCAAGTATCAAGAGACCTGGCTTCTAACATGCTCAGTCACTACTAGCTACTGTCCCTGGGAAAGTCACTCCATCTATCTGGGCTTCAGGTTCCTCATATATAAAATTAAACAATAATATCTGCCATAATTCACCAAATTGTTGTGATAAGCAGATCAGAAAACAAAAAGTTGTTACTATGAGATGGTACCTATATTCCCTTAAGTTCAAAACAAATAAACCCTCTATTGAAGAACAAACTACTTGCAAAATATTTTTAAATTAGGCACAAAAAAGATGCTGTTTTAAGTATTACAAATATGTAGGTGGGCAAGAAGGAAAACTGGAAAATAGTTCTCAGTGTTGTTGAATTCCTACATTTGGATCATTTGGAAATAAGTGTCTTTGGAAAATTTGAGTTTGAATATTTCCGAATGTTGCTGCAGTTACCATAGCAACAGACAGGCCCAGTCAGTTGAGTCAATCAATAATGGCCATGAACAAGTGGCTCTGCTTTTCCTAAGATGACAGCCACAAGAAAGTTTCTACTAAAGCTAGCACCTCTAGGCTCATACTTCTCTGCAACGTTCAGTGTCAAAATGTTCATGGAATTAACAAGGCTCAAGTGGTTTTCAGAATAAATTGAATAATAAAAAAACACTAGATTTTTTTTTTTAATATTGAGATCCTTAAATGAAAGGTATTGTCTGGGTATACATATCACTCCCATTATCCAGGAAGAGATACCAGTCAAATGGATCTAGGGACAATTTACTCTGAATGTTTCTTTAACTGCTATATTAATAAAAGGTAATATAATACATGTAAATATGCACTCAGCAAAACAAGAGCTTGCAATCGCTCTCAATTATTAATGGATATTAAAATTCAGACAAGCCAAACCATCCCTCAAACAATTCAGATCACAGAGCTAGACAAATATTAGCTTGCTTCCCAGCTGGTAACCCAAACAGAGTTCAATCTAGTTATTCATTCAGGAAAAAAGAAACTGCCTATGTCATTTATCTTTAATTCATTGTCCTGTTGAATACATATATCCAACAACTCTCCTCTAGGTCAGACCACTGCTTAGACATTACTTCCACTATTAACTTCAACAGTAGTCCACTTAAATAAAATGGGACAATGACTGTGAGAACTTAATGTAAAAACTTTATAAAGACCCCCTAATCATCTGGCAATTCCAAAACAGATCTCTAGGCTTCAGGCTATATGGACATTTGTATCTATGGAAGAAAGAGCAACGTGTATTGACTAACCCCAACCAAATGAATTTCTAATAAAACTGTATAATGAGAAATTTTATCCTGAATTTTTTTTGCATAAGTAAATGAAATCATTTGTAGAAAGAAAACTTCATCTACAATTCCACCACCTAATACCGTGTCACATCTTGTTTTTCATTGTTCAACATTCCCTTCAAATCCATATCTAAGCATAGACAGAATTTTCACTCAAAGACATGACCCAGGTCCTATTTCTCACTTAATTTAGACAAAGATTTTCTCAAAACTAAGTTCTATAGGGCCCTAGTGCTCCTGGATGTGCCTCAGGAGCCACCACAAAGGGAACCTGCCAGTAGGCAGCCAAGTGATAAGGCTTCCTTCTCCCACCCCCATCCCTATGCCCAATTCAACCACAACAGTTATATTTTTATATTTTTATCTGTTTTAGATTTTGAGGCTCTGCATACAATTCCAAAATAAAATAAAATAAAAATGGTATATACTGCTAAGCATTTAAAAATAAAAGAATGTTTCCAGCACCTTGGGTGGCCAAGGCAGGAGGATTGCTTGAGGCCAGTAGTTTGAGACTAACCTCAGACATAGTGGACCATGTCTCTACAAAAAAAAAAAAATTTAACTAGCCAGGCATATGCCACCAGATACTCAAGAAGCTGAGATGGGAGGATCTGCTTGAGCTTGGGAGTTTGAGGCTGCAGTGAGCTGTTATAGCACCACTGTATTCCAGCCTGGGCAAACGAGGGAGACAAAACAAAAACAAAACAAAACAAAAACACCAAAAACTAAGGATGTACAGAATCATGTAATTTTAGAGCTGGACAGAACCTTAGAGAACCAATGATTTTATTTTATAGATGCTAAAAGAAGGCACAATGAGAAGAAAGACTTATCCAAGTTTATACAGGCAATTAGGAACGAGAATTGGATCCTAGGTCTCTATAGCCAACACAAAAGCCTTATTCATAATTCAGGAACCATTCATTCACTCATTCAGCAAATATTTATCAAATGCTACTGTATGCCAGGCAGTGACTGAGGAACTGAGAAGTCAAGAAACAACCACAACAACGAAAACCCTGCCCCCATGGTACTTACAGTTTAGTAGAGGAAGATAAATAATAAACACAAGAATACAGTATATTGGCAAGTGATAAAGCAAAGAGGTGAGATGGGGCAGCAGAGTGGAGGGAGCAGGATTAGAGGTTACAACTGATGAATTTCCTCAAAGATCACTGCCATTCAGTCTTTATGCGGATATGTGTGTTTGTGCTATAATTGATTAATTCAGGCTCACCAATTCAGAAAAGGAAATAATCTAACGGTAAATCTGCCTGAAATTTCCCAGGACTCTATCTATTCTTCTAATAGCATCCAAAGTAAATCAGTATAACAAGCAGAATGTTAAAACTATTTGGTAAAAATGTTAAACAGCATCTTAGAAGCACATACAAGCATGATAGTAATTGCTGCACTTGGCTCCACAACAAACCAAGAATGTGGCCAAAAAGAATTAGAAGTGAGGACCTAGCTGCCAGGTTTATTCTTCTGGGTAATACTGGATAAGATGATTAAGTTCTCTGAGCCTGAGTTTCCTTATCTATAAAATAAGAGGGCAGGGTAAGATATTCTCTGAGGTTCTACATTATCATTTAAATATCAAAGCCCCCTAATGTGCCGAAAGCATTATGTAATATCTTAGTAGTCATATCAGCATTACGATTTGAATCCAAAGTAGCCCTAATAATAACACATTACATTTATAGAATTCTCTGGTTTTCAACGTGTTTTCACATTCATTATTCTCATCTGACAAGTAACAGAACAGCATTTTTTTTTCATGTTCTAATAAAGAAGGCTGGCCCTTCAGTCAGTCCAAGGTAATATGAAGCTTCCTGCTCTCTAGGGCCTACACTCTGGTCCAAATGTGGCTCCAGCCAAGGAAACCAACAAGCACCTCACAGAGAGACTCACAGAGTTACGGGTTCCATTCATTAGGGTTAAGGATGCCAAGAGTACATGAGATACCATTTCGTGGGTAAAGGGAGTGTTCAAATGAAGTACTTCAGACACTCAGGCATCTGCCACTATACCAGTGATGAGTGTAGGGATCAAGGATGAGAATGTGAACTTTAATGATTCTTGCCATCCTAAATATGTGTCAAGAACCTTTTAAAAATCTGTATCTTTTCATCCAGGAATCCTATTCCTAGAAATCCTTCCTGAGAAAATAATTAGAGATTTGACCAAAGATTTAAGTATGAAGATGCTGATCATAGCATAATTTTTGGTAGCAAAAACTTGGGAACAACCTAAATTTCCAAAAATAATCACATAAATTATGGCATATTCAAATAATAAAATATTATTTTTAAATGTTAGTTATTTTAAAGAATATTTAAGTAATATAGGTAAATGTTCCTAATATAATTGTAGGTGGAAATATGAATATAAAGCAAACACACTACCTATAATATCTGATATTTTTAAAAAAATACATGTAGAAAAAAATATTTAAAATGTACTACAATGGGCCGGGCATGGTGGCTCACACCTATAATCCCAACACTTTGGGAAGCCAAGGTGGGTGGATCATTAGAAGCCAGGAGTTCAAGACTAGCCTGGCCAACACAATAAAATCCCATCTCTACTAAAAAAGAAATACAAAAAATAGCCAGGCGTGGTGGTGCGTGCCTGTAGTCCCAGCTACTTGGGAGGCTGAGGCATGAGAATTGCTTCAACCCAGGAGGCAGAGGTAGCAGTGAGCCGAGATTGTGCCACTGAACTCCAGCCTGGGTAACAGAGAAAGACTCTACCTCAATAATAATAATAATAATAATAAATAAAATAAAATGTATCACAATAGTATAAGTGGTTTTCCCTAGGTTGTGAAATTACAGATGATTTTGATGTTCCACAATTCTACAATGAGCATGCACTCTTTCTATAACACAAAATTTAGTATTACTTTTTAAAATTCCTGTCCTACCTACCTCACAGAGGTATATAAAAAACAATATAAGGATGAGCTTTCTAACAGTAAGAACTATCCTAAAATGGAATCTCTGGGGAGAGAGTTCAAGCTAGCAGTATATGACCACATGGCCCCTGATTAGGTTAGACCTTAGAGACCTGGGATCTACAGCCCCCTGTAAAATCTCTCTATCCACAGAATATGTTAGCCCATCCTTCCTGCCGAGTACCCTGATGCTCAGTGGCACATACTATTGAGGATAAAGCAAGTAGTCAGTGGCCAAGAAATAGAGATCCTCCAGGAGAACAACCCTAGCAGTCAATGGTCACTATGCCATTACCAGCTTGGCCACTATGCCATTACCAGCTTCTAACACCACAAGTGGTAAAAGCCCCTCTGTCCAGCAAACATATTGCTAGGACCTCTGCTACTGGTTCTAGGACACTGTGCTCATGGTAACTTCTCTGAGGACCTAAAGTGATCCAAAGGCTTCACTTTGCAGCTATGGTCCCATATATGCCATGGAAAGGGAAAGGAGAAGACTGTCAAATACAACCATCAGACATTTTATGCTTGACCCACCATTGGTTTGGCCCACTAAGTGTTTTAAAAGATAATATAGTAGGGATTTGACTTGGTCGCAATATAACATAAGCATCTCAACTTATACCTATATCCCTACAAGCACCTAAGCTTCAGACAGGAAAAGTGAGAGGCAAAGTGACTTGTTGAAAGCCACACAGCAAGTTATTAGCAAGCTAGGTTTAGAACCCAAGTGTCCTGGCTTCCAATTCCATGTGTTACACTGCAGAATCCCTAGCTCCTCAGGGACCCTAGACCCCTGATATTAGGAAGGACCCCAGATCCCTGATATTAGGAAGGACCCCAGACTCTGCTACCTCCTATGGTTCTCTTTGCCCAAGACTGCAGGACACTTTAGTTATTAAGTTGTCAGTGACCGAGACCTGAGGAAATATGTAGTTCATACTTGTAGTTAGGAGTAACTGACAGCAAGCAAACAGAAAAAGACAGGACATCCTAGAAACATATGGGTATACTGGGTACTCTAGACCCAAAGTTTTATATAGGAAGTGAAATAGCATGTAATGCTAACTAGATCTATGATACAAGTGAACATCCATACTCCTCACCGGAGGAGAGAAGCAGAAATACTTCATGGGTATCAGAAGAGGCTGGAGCAATGGACGAATGGGTGTTAGAAAAAAATCATCAATTTCTACCTTGGTTTCTTGGTCCTCCTTAGCCTGGCTGCAGATTTCCTCTCATCAGAGAACTATTATAGGATAGAGCATAATAAATGTAATAAATTCTGAATGAAAGAATGTTTATTGTGGACTCTCTATTTAAGATAGTGACTCTATCACCGAGGGAAGGGGTGAAGGGGTCTGGTGTGTTATATTTTTCCTAGCATTCCACATTCTCATATTATTAGAAAAGAAATGTTAAAAGAGTAGAAGGTGGAGCAGGAATAGGAAGACAAGAGTGGCAGAACAAGGAAAACGAGAAGGGAAGGTTGGGGTAGAGAAAAGACATAAGAATAGAAAAGCATTAACAGTAAACAAGTTAGATGACAATCCTGGAAATATAAGTTATTTTCTTTCTAATTTAAAAAGGAAAGTAGACTTCATTATTCAGACTTCTATTCACTCACCAACCTGTCTTCAGCTCCCTCCCCTGCCTAATGGCTTCCAAGATAATGAAATATCAAGGTAAATCAGGCAAAAGTATTTGAGTGTGGACAGAAAAATCTACCTCCCCTCATCCCCACCTGTTGCACTGGAACACTCTGAAATGCCATGAGTCTTCTCAGCTGGGAAGACTGCTAAGAATGGTGAATTAATTTGGGCATTTCAATGCAGAGAAGCTGAGGTGCCACCTCACTGCATGAATACAGTATGCTGCTGGCTTCCTCTGGATCACCAGGTATGCCTAGGCATCACAGGCAGTGTGACTCCTGAGGGATGGGGCAGCCCTTGGGGGAAAGGGAGAGCCAATGAGCCAGGAGGGAGCAATGACACAAGGGATATCCCAAAAGTGCAAACACAAAGTGAAGGCCAGCCTTTGGGTCAAATCCATAGCTCTGTGGAACCCTGTCCAACTGGCAGCAGATGGCTGTTCTATTCTAGACTTGGCCATTCCCCTTGAGAAAACCTCTTTGGTAATGGGGTTGTCAGTCCCTTTCTCAGTCTAATGCTCACACATCACCAGGACATGCAACCAAGAATGTCACAAATATTTTCAGTGATATTTGAAAATCAGAAGGAACAATTAGTTACTTGTTTTATTTGGAATTAAACATGTTTATTACAGAGAAAAGAGCCCCAGAAAAACCTTTCTAATAAAACAGGCAGTATACTCTCCAGCCTGGTTCCTCCTTTCCACCTCTAACAAAGAAGAAGAAAGCTGAATGGGAAGGGGTCTAGCAAATGAACTGAGTCCAGTATGTAGGTTCAATAGCGAAGTTACAATAGCACGTTTCAGACCAAAAAAGAGCAGTCAAAGAAAACCCAAGCCACCTTGGACTCTAAACATTCCTCTCCTCGTGGGCAAGATACCAATATCCCAGGATGCTAACAAGGCCATCTGGGACAGAGGAAAAGATGGTTCATGGTGAGTCAAGATTATGTGGGTGGCAGGCCCCGCTCGGGTATGCAGCATGCTTAGCCTCTTTTGAGTTCCAGTGACCCCTCCACCCACCCAACTGTAAAACAGAGACAATAACATGTATATAACTTATTATTACTATTGGCAGAAATAAACAAGACAGTGTACATGTAGAATGCTAGGTCAATGTCAAAGCCCTCAATGTCAGTTTCCCATGCTCTGCCCAAACCCACACACAATCATTTCTTTGAAAAATGGTGATCAGTCTTTTTTTTTTTCTCTCTCTCTCTCTCTCTCTCATTCTGTTGCCCATGCTAGAGTGCAGTGGTATGATCATAGCTCACTGCAGCCTTGAACTCCCAGGCTCAAAAGATCCCCCTGCCTCAGCCTCCCAGGTAGCTGAGACTACGGGGACATGCCACTATGACCGGCTTGATGATCAGTCTTACGGCCCCTTTCTAGTGTTCCTTCAGTCTTAAACTGGAGAAAGTGCAAAGGCTGAGACCACTTCCCAAGGTCAGACCACCCACTGCTCAAGGCAGGCTCCAAGTCACTGTACTTCTGCTGAATTGTGGCCAAAAGCACTACAAATAAGTTTTCTTTTTCCTCACAATTTGGTTTCTCCACCAATATTTATTACAAACATTTTTAAATACACAGAAAAGTTTGAACATACAGAAAGACTTAAATAATTATACAATGAACACTCATATTCCTACTACCTAGATTCTACAGTTAACATTTTGCTATATTTGCTTTAATCATGTATCTAGCCATCCCTGTCTCTATTCACCCATCTATCTTTTTAAATGTATTTTAAAATAAGTTGTAAATACAAGTGTCCTTCACATATGCTGATGAGTTTTTCCTCCAATTTTAAAAATTGTGGCAAATATACATAACATAAAATTTACCATCTTAACCATTTTTAAGTGTACAGTTCAGTGGTATGAAGTATATTCACACGGTTCTACAACTATCACCACCATCCATCTCCAGAACTCTTTTCATCTTGCAAAACTAAAACTCTGTACCCATCCCGGAATCATACAGTATCTGTCTTTTTGTGACTAGCTGATTTTGCTTATCTTAAGGTCCTCAAGGTTCATCTATGTTGTCGTATGTGTCAGGATTTCCTTCCTTTTTAAGACTGAATGATATTCCATTGTGTATATATATCACATTTTGTTTATCGTCTATCCTTTGATGGACACTTGGGTTGCTTCCACTTTCTCGGTATTGTGAATAGTGGTGCTATGTACATGGGTATGCATATATATCTTCGAGATTCTGCTTTCAACTCTTTTGGATATATATCCAGAAGTGGAATTGCTGGATCATATGGTAATTCTATTTTTAATGCTCTGAGGAACTGTCATGCTGTTTTCCACAGCAGCTGCACTATTTTACATTCCCACCAACAATGCACAAGGGTTCCAATTTCTCCACATTCTGGCCATCACTTCTTATTTTCTGTTTGTTTGGTATAGTAGCCCTTCTAATAGGTGTTAGGTGGTATCTCATTGTGGTTTTGATTTGTATTTCTCTAATGATTAGGGTTGTTGGGCATCTTTTCACATACTTTTGGTCATTTGTATAGTATCTTCAGAGAAATGTCCATTCAAGTCCTTTGCTCTTTTTAAAAAGTGGGCTGTTTGGTTTTTGTTGTTGCTGAGACACAGTAGTTTTATAGCAAATCATGAAGTCAGGTTAGGTGGATCTTGCAACTTCATTCTTCTTTTCCAAGATTGCATTGGATAGTCACAGCCTTTTATGTTTCCATATAAGTATCAGAATCAGCTTATCAACTTCTACCCCCAAAAAAGCCTCTTGAGATTTTGATTGGGGTTGCTTTAAATCTACAAATCAACTTGGGAAGACCTGACAAGTTAACAACATTGAGTTTTCCAATCTATGAATGTGATATATCGCTCCAATTAATTGGGTCTTTAACTTTTCCCGGCAGTGTTTTGTAGTTTGTATGTACAAGTCTTGCACATTTTTGTTAAGTTTATACCTAAATATTTTGTACTTTTTGATACAACTGTAAAATTATCATTGTAAAAAAACTGCAAAAAGAGCCCGCATTGCCAAGACAATCCTAAGTCAAAAGAACAAAGCTGGAGGCATCACGCTACCTGACTTCAAACTATACTATAAGGCTACAGTAACCAAAACAGCATGGTACTGGTACCAAAACAGAGATATAGACCAATGGAACAGAACAGAGCCCTCAGAAATAATACCACACAACTACGGCCATCTGATCTTTGACAAACCTGAGAGAAACAAGAAATGGGGAAAGGATTCCCTATTTAATAAATGGTGCTGGGAAAATTGGCTAGCCATAAGTAGAAAACTGAAACTGGATCCTTTCCTTACTCCTTATACGAAAATTAATTCAAGATGGATTAGAGACTTAAATGTTAGACCTAATAACATAAAAACCCTAGAAGAAAACCTAGGTAGTACCATTCAGGACATAGGCATGGGCAAGGACTTCATGTCTAAAACACCAAAAGCAACGGCAGCAAAAGCCAAAATTGACAAATGGGATCTAATTAAACTAAAGAGCTTCTGCACAGCAAAAGAAACTACCATCAGAGTGAACAGGCAACCTACAGAATGGGAGAAAATTTTTGCAATCTACTCATCTGACAAAGGGCTAATATTCAGAACCTACAAAGAACTCAAACAAATTTACAAGAAAAAAACAAACAACCCCATTAAAAAGTGGGCAAAGGATATGAACAGACACTTCTCAAAAGAAGACATTCATACAGCCAACAGACACATGAAAAAATGCTCATCATCACTGGCTATCAGAGAAATGCAAATCAAAACCACAATGAGATACCATCTCACACCGGTTAGAATGGCGATCATTAAAAAGTCAGGAAACAACAGGTGCTGGAGAGGATGTGGAGAAATAGGAACACTTTTACACTGTTGGTGGGATTGTAAACTAGTTCAACCATTATGGAAAACAGTATGGCGATTCCTCAAGGATCTAGAACTAGATGTACCATATGACCCAGCCATCCCATTACTGGGTATATACCCAAAGGATTATAAATCATGCTGCTATAAAGACACATGCACACGTATGTTTATTGCGGCACTATTCACAATAGCAAAGACTTGGAATCAACCCAAATGTCCATCAGTGACAGACTGGATTAAGAAAATGTGGCACATATACACCATGGAATACTATGCAGCCATAAAAAAGGATGAGTTTGTGTCCTTTGTAGGGACATGGATGCAGCTGGAAACCATCATTCTCAGCAAACTATCGCAAGAACAGAAAACCAAACACCGCATGTTCTCACTCATAGGTGGGAACTGAACAATGAGATCACTTGGACTCGGGAAGGGGAACATCACACACTGGGGCCTATCATGGGGAGGGGGGAGGGGGGAGGGATTGCATTGGGAGTTATACCTGATGTAAATGACGAGTTGATGGGTGCTGACGAGTTGATGGGTGCAGCACACCAACATGGCACAAGTATACATATGGAACAAACCTGCACGTTATGCACATGTACCCTAGAACTTAAAGTATAATAAAAAAAAAAAAGAAAAAAAAAATTTCCAATTCTTTGATGCTACTATATAAAAAAAATAGTTGATTTTTGAACATAGATTTTGTACCTTGCTAGATTGCCATCTTGGTTCTAAGAGTTATTTTATAGATTGGTTAGATTTTATAATTCAACAATCATATCATCTGTGAATAGAAACAGATTTTCCTCTTCTTCTCTGATTTTAAGTCTTTTATTGCTTTTTCTTGCTTTATGGCACTGGCTAGAACCTCCATCCAGTATAATAGAGAATAAAAATGGTGAGATGACATACTTGCTCATTCTGATCTGAGAAGGAATACATTAAATTTTTCACCATCAATTATCATGCTAGTGTGCTTTATAAGTGTCCTTTATTAAACTGCAGAAATTCCTTTCCATTTCTAATTTTCTAAGTTTTTAATCACAAATAAATGTTAAATTTTGTTAATGATTTTTCCACATCTGTTGAAGTTATTATTATGGCTTTTCTCCTTTATTTTGTTAACACATGATGAATTAAATTGATTTTCAAGTGAAAAAGCAAGCTTTCATTCCTGAGATAACATAGTTTGGTCATGATATATTATCCTTTTTAAATATTAATGGATTTGATTTGCTAATATTTTGTTGCAGTTTTTGTGTTTATATTCATAAGGGATACTAATCTATAATTTTCTTTTTTGTAAAAACGTCTTTGGTATCAGAATTATGCTAACTTCATAAAACAAATTTGGAAGTGTCCCCTCCTCCTTTATTTTCTGACTTTGTGTAAAAATGGTACTATTTCCTTACTTAAATGTCTGATAAAGTTTATATTTCCTTACTTAAATGTCTGATAAAGTTTATCAGAAAAACCCCCTAGGCCTAAAGAGTTCTTTGTGGAAAAGTTTTTGATAATAAATTGATTTCTTTACTAGACATACAGATAATCTGATTTTCTATTTCATCTTGTGTTTTTGTACATTGTAGTTTTTCAAAAAATCCATTTTATCTAAGTTGCTGAATTTATAGGCATAAAGTTATTTGTAGTATTTCTTTAGTCTCCTTTAATGTCTATACAATCTGTAGTGATATACCTACTTTCATTTCTAACATTTGCATTTTGTGACCTTGTTTTTCTTGATAGTCCAGGTAGTGCTTTATCAACATTGTTGATATTCTCAAAGAATTGCTTTTGAATTTCTATTTTTCTCTCCTTTCTATTTCATTAACTTCTGTTCTTTCCTTTATTATTTTCTCTTTCTATTTACTTCAGGTTTATTTTTCCTCTTTTTCCAACTTCTAAAGGTAGAACATTAAGCGGCTGAATTTAGTCCTTTGTCTTTTCTAATATATGCATTTAAAGAAATAAATTTCCCTCAAAGTACTGCTTTAGCTGCATCCCACAAACACTAATGTGCTCTACTTTCATTATTCAAAGTTTTTAAAATCTTTTTATTTTGAAGTAAATTCACATCTACAGAAAAGTTGAAAGAACCACACAAAGAACTCCTGTTTACAATTAACTCATATTCCCAAATCTTAACATTTCACTCGCTTTGCTCTCTATATTCCCTTCCTTCCCTCCCTCCCTCCCTCCCTTCCTTTCTTTTTTTTTTTTTTTTTTTTTTTTTGAGACAGACTCTGTGGCTCTGTCGCCCAGGTTAGTGATCTCGGCTCACTGCAACCTCCACCTCCCAGGTTCAAGCGATTCTCCTGCCTCAGCCTTCCAAGTAGCTGAGACTACAGATATGTGCCACCAAGCCCGGCTAATTTTTTGTATTTTTAGTACAGACGGAGTTTCATCATGTTAGCCAGGATTGTCTCCATCTTCTCCATCTCCTGACCTCATGATCCGCTCGCCTTGGCCTCCCCAAGTGCTGGGATTTACAGGTGTGAGCCACCATGCCTGGCCTTTATTTTTTTCTAAACTGTCTCTGAGCAAGTTGCTAAACTTGATGCCCCATTATTCTAATATGTCAGTGTGTTTGCCACCAAAATTGACATCACTCTCTACATAACAATTCAACCATCAAAACTAAAAAATGAACACTGATATGTAACTTTCAAGAAGCTTCAGACTCCATTTAGGTTCTACCAATTGCCCAGATAATGTCCTTTACAACAAAAGGATCCAGTTCACAACTGTACATTTCATTTAGTTGCTATGTCTCTTTAGAATCTTTCAACCTGGAACAGTTCCTCAGTCTTAACTTCCAGACCTTGACACTTGTGAAGAATGTGCCTGCTTTTGGTTACTCTCCATTTCCTTCAGGTAGTTTTTTTCACATTTTTTCTGAGTTTATAGTTGATTTCTGTAGGAGGACTGGTCTGATAGAAACTACTGCACCACTACCAGAAATGGAATTGAGATGAGATTCAATCCTCTTCTGAGCACAGATACTGCATGAAAAACCTGCTTCTCTCTGTTTGATTAGCACGACAGATCTCACACTTACAAAACAGGAACAGCTATATTATACAGCCTCATAACATTTCATAAACCTTTTCCAAATATCTACTTCATTATTATAATTAAGATGATGCCAACATAGAATTAAAAGATCAAATAGTAGAGAAAGGTATAAAATGAAAAGAAAAAGCCCTCCTGTCTAACATTAAAAGAATGATCTCATGAACAGAGTCTCTCTATTCTATGCTTGCCATATCAGTGATAAGAAAACTAGAGGAAACTTAGGCTGGAAATCAAAAGATATAAGTTTCCAGTCCTAATTCTACTGCTCCAAAAATGGCCTTAAATAAGCCACTTACTCATATTTGATACACAATTAGCACTTTTCTCAGCTGCTAGGAGTATATTAAACTGCTCTGTGCCTAAGTTTCCTTATCTGAAAAACATACATAGCACAAATCATCTTTTCTATATGCCTCCTAGGTAGGAAACAAAATGATTTAATAATGTAAGTTTGAGTGCGCTGAAAGCTGAAAGCTTAATACAAATGTAATAATATATCAGGTATTACACCTCTGGAAAAATCAAATGGAAATTAGAAGCCTTGGTTGGAACATAGAAGAATCTATGCTCTATTTAGTTTTATATTATTATACTATCTATACCTGCACTGTCCAGTATAGTAGCTTCTAGCCACATGTGGCTACTGAAATTTGAATTAAAATTAAATAAAATTTAAAATTCAGTCACTTGGTTACATTAACCATATTTCAAGTGTTGAGTAGCCACATGTGGTTATTAGCTATTGTATTAGAGTGATACAGACCACTTCCATCATCCTAGAAAGTTCCACTGGACAGCACTGATCCATACAATTTTATACTATGTATTCTCTTACTTGCCTGATTTGAATGTTATTGTTGTGGAATTAATACCCAGCAGCTAGCCTGCCACTATAAAACAAAACAAACAAAACAAATAAACCCTGCACTTTGGGAGGCTGAGGCGGGCGGATCACCTGGGGTCAGGAGTTCAACACCAGCTGACTAACAGAGAAACCCCGTCTCTAATTAAAAAAAAAAAAAAAAAAAAAAAAAAAAAATTAGCCAGGCATGGCGGCACATGCCTGTAATCCCAGCTACTCGGGAGGCTGAAGCTGGAGAATCGCTTGAACCCAGGAGGCGGAGGTTGCGGTGAGCCGAGATTGCGCCATTGCACTCCAGCCTGGGCAACAAGAGTGAAACTCCGTCTCAAAAAACCAAAAAATAAAAACTCAAAGGTGAAAAGAAATTGGTCTCCAGGTGATTAAGAGCTCTAGCCAAACTAGAAGGGTACTGGCCTTAGAACTTTGGAAGAACCCTTGAAACTGCTTCTCAATATACAGATTAGGAAACTGAGGCTCAGAGAAAGCAAAGTCTCTGGTCCTAGGTCCCATAGGCAGTCAACATCAGAGATGAAAATGGAATCCTGGTACACAGCAGCATAGGCTTTGCAGTAGGATCAGGGTTTTACTAGCAACTTTGAAATTTACTAATCATGTGACCTTGGACTAGTGACCACCTCCGAGTCTCACTCTCTTCAACTGCAAACAGAGGAATAATAATCCCTACTCTGCAAGACTGCCATGAGGATTAAAGAGAGGGTGCCTAGAAAGTGCTTAGGAGAGAACCTGGCATCTACTGGGACTTGGAGAATGCTACCTGCTGTCATTATTAGCAAATACATTGCTCTTTCCATTGCATCCCAGACCCTGATCAGGGAGGCTGTGGCCACCAGATGGATCATCATCATGGAGCTAGTGAGTGTTGTAAGGCACAGGGAAATTACGCAGCTTGACAAAATGTGCCAGGGGAGCAGAATGATAAATGCATTATACAGCAGTAACTACAGAACTGCTCCCAAAAGTCCCCGTGCAACAGCAGAAATTTCACCTTGAGGGGTGCAAAGGGAAATGCACCATTTTCGTGCCTCTGTGCTGTCACCCTAAAATAGGTGTCTGAGGAACAGGGCAATGCAGATTGAAAAAGATGCCTATATTCCTATGAGCCTCATGCTGAGACTGCTGGAGGAGTCAGCATTCTGTTTTTGCTTCTCTCCCTCCAGAACTAATACATTGTAACTCTGTTAGCAACCAGTACAGCGATCTCATGATGGACCTCTCCAAGCCTGCTTCAGAGTAGATGTAGATGGAGCCCCCAAGGCTTCTCCAAGTGCCTGCCATGTGACCTAGCCCCTCACTCCCTGCCTAACAGGGTATGACAAAAAAAAAATCATATGATACAGTGCCCACTCAGGAGCACCATACAATTTCCTCTGGAAGACCACCACACATGGCATAATCAGATGTTACAATACAATCAAATATTAATAGGTGATTCGAACTCTGAGTTAAGATTTCCATTCAATTCAATAACAAATCCCAACCATTTGCTTTCTGACGGCACTGGGTTATGCACTAAAGTTACAGCCACAGTCAAGATATGGTGCCTATCCTCAAGTAGCTCATACTTGAAATGGCAACTGAAGTTGTCCAGAAAAGATTCCACTGGGCAAGCTCTAATCTGAGCCTTGTAAAGTGGTACACTTTGGATGTACAGGTAAGGGGGCTAGGACTGAGATACTCCAAAACTCATTCTTCCCGCCACTGTAAACAGAAACAACACAAAGCCAAGAAAGAATGATGAGGAATTAAAGTATCTTTTTGCAAGTCTTCAAAGGCATGTTTTACTGTACCAGCTTTAAAGTGGTGGTTTCTGGGGAAGGAAAGCCTCTTGGGTGCCTTTGTTTACCTCCACTAGCTTGTGCCCAGATACCAAGGAGGGACAAATGAGCTCTTACAGGCTCTGCCAGAAGACTGGCACATCTGGACTTCTAGGGGTTGCCACAAGTTGCTTCTTGGTTGTTGACCAAGCCACAGTCACCTCTTTGCCCTTCAACCTGGAAAACCACCATCCAGTCACCTGTATGTCCTCTAGTCCACACTGCTGCCACTATGTTAGCTCTGCTATTTATCAGCTTTGTCCCTAAATAAGTTACCTCCCCAGGTTTTGGTTCCCTCATCTACAAAATAAGGATAAATTATTATACTGCTTCATGGGAATGTGTTAAGAATTAAAAGTGACGTTTATAAAGTGCTTAGCATAATACATGGCACGTAGTCAATGTTCGACAAACAGGAACTAACATTATTATTACTTCTTTTAAAAAAATCCAATTGTCTAATCCATTCTTTCTTTCTTTTTTTTTTTTTTTCTTTCTTCTGAGACAGAGTCTTGTTCTATCACCAAGGCTGGAGTGCGGTAGCACAATCTCAGCTAACTGCAACCTCCATTTCCCAGCTCAGCTTCCCGAGAAGCTAGGACTACAGGTACACATCACCATGCCTAATGTTTGTGCTTTTTGTAGAGACAGGGTTTTGCCACGTTGCCCAGGCTGGTTTCAAGTGATCCACCTGTCTCAGCCTCCCAAAGTGCTACAAGAAATTAGTTTTCTAAAAACCCATGTAAGAAATCTACAAACAAAACGTACATTTGTTTATAGCTTCATAGTTGATAAAATGCTTTCATATCCCTGACATCATTCTGACAACTTACAGAGCTAAATCCAATAAGAAGTATTATATCTATTTGACAGATGCAAAATCTGAGACTCAGAGAAGTAAAAACAGCTGTCCAAACATCAATCCGCAGTGTAGTCTCTTGATTCTTCCAAGTCCTTCCCCTATTTGTTGCTCCTTTGTGCAGACCCTATCCTCAAATGATATGCATGTTCCATGCAATTAATAAGAAATCTTACCAGTGGGGACCACAGTGAAATAAAACCACAGAGAAGAAACTCAAAAATTACTGAATCACCTTTTTGAAGCAAGGGACTTTCCTCACCCAGTCTTGGGAGTGCTGCTTACAGTGACACAAACATTTTGTTCAGTAGCCATGAGCAACCTTCCCTAGCCAGCTGGGTCTCCTGAAGTGGTACATGGGGAGGCCCCTGTGGGAGCCACAGTAGCCTCCCAGCACCTGTGAGTGGGACCCCACTCTACCTCCTACTTGGCTTTCCACTTATATTTCTGGTTCCTCTGAAAAGCCAGAGGCTTCACAATTAATTATTGTAGCAGTTGCTCCTTTTGCAAAGATATCTCTGATTCCTTCCATTTCTGTTATCTATAGCCAGTCTCCCCCAATCTTGGATGACATCCGACATCCAGTAAAAAGAGCTCTCTTCCAAATAGTAATCTTCAGATGAAGGAGGTGGCGGCCACCACTGGCAGTGTCCCCACAGACAGAACCACTACATCACAAAGGGAATTATGTAACCATACAAAGATTAACCTCTCCCTTCCAGTCACAATTCACCAGTCCCTCTAACAACTGGCCAGGGATCTTGGGGTTGTAAAGGCTGCATCCCAAGGGAACGGCCTGTTTTTGCTTTCTTGGAAGCAACAAGAGGAATGTTTCCTCTTTATCTACCTCAAGAGGTGCCTACCAGGCAAGGCCTCTGTGGTTCAGGACATTTCAGGCAAAGAAGAGGCTGGAGCCAGATGGCAGTCATCTTTGGGGAAGATGGTGAACTACAGGGCTGGCTCCTAAGGCAGCTATCCAATATAAAGTACCCAGTGGACCCTGGCAAAGAAAAGCTTAATTCAGGTCAGTGTAAACAACAAGGAGGTCCCATTGGTCAGAAGGCTTCCAAGCAAGAAGCTCCAAGGAACAGCAACCCTTGGAATCAAGCAGATGACCTTGTATAGGGGAATGAGCCACTCAGAACAAAGTCCCAAACAGTAACTAAGGATCCAGGACACTGAGTCCAATCCCTGCGCAATGGGACTGGCAAAACCCATACCCTGCTCAGGGTAGGGTTTTTGTGCAAGTAGAACTGGCAGAGATCTAGCTGTCTGGATGTGGACAAAGCAGGAGGGAGAAAGTGTTTAGGAAAGGCAAAAGGGAGGTCAGGGCTCATCACATCCCAGAGCCAGGCCACCAACAGCCCAACAAATTCCAGGCCTAAACTCGAAGGCAGGGGAGGTGAAGGGAAAAGTGCTTCAGGGACAGCTGCCCAACAGAGGCAAGGAAGGTGGATAATGACACCACGCAAAGAAAAACTCAATAGAGAAAGTAAGAAGGGGCATGTTTGTAAGACTTGGTGGTAGGAATACCAAGATGATTATAAGACATCATCCTTGTTAGCTACTGAGAAATGGGTAGTAGTTGTCCAAGGAGCCAAAGGCAAAGGGAAGCAGAACCAGCATGCAAAGACCCAGAAGTATCAAAAAACATGATGCATTATTGGCTAGGCATAAATAAACTGCAGAATACAAGGAGAGACTGGTAGAAGGTGAGGCTGGGTATTTTGACAGAAGCTGGATCAAGAAGAGCTTCTTATGAAAATCCAGAGATTTTAGACTTCATTCAGGATGGGAAGCCATCAGAAAGTAAGGGCACACATTCAGCCCTATAATAATCATTTGCTCAGCACCTGCTGTGTGCTGGGTGCTATTCAAGGTGATGAGGAGGCAGTGGTGAACAAGGCCAACAATAGTCCTGGAGCTTACACTCTAATACCTCCATTCTTTGCAGACTGGCTGTGCAGATTATGGGTTGTGTGTTTCTCCCACCCATTGAGAACAGAGGCTGGGTCTTAATCTCCACCATATCCTAAATGCTTGGCTAAGTTTCTTCCATATAGAAAGTCACTATCTAATAAGTGTTTATTATGGGAATAAACATTTTCTGTATTTTCTAAGAGTCTAAAGAAAAAGAGCATAGTGCAATCAGATTTCTATTTCAGTACATCACTTTGGCAACTGGTTGTGAGCAACTGGGATGAAACCAAACTAGAGACAAGGGGTTACCAACTAAGAAGCTGTCACTCTATTAGGCACTAGATAATGAGAGTCCAAACTAGAGGAACAGTGGCAGAAATGGAGGTAGTTTTAGTCCCCTGACCAGCCAATTCATGTGCAGTGCATTCAGCCTTCACAGACCTAGAATCGCTCTCAGCAGACCACCGCAGCCTCCTTTAAACCCTCATTGCCTTCTGTTTCCACTCTAAACCTCTGCATGATTTACTTTCACCCTGGGACAGCCGTTTTCAAGGTCAAATGCAACAAAAGACAGCTGGTCAGCTCCAGGGTAACCCTGGGCAAAGCCTGGGGCAGTCGTACTTCTGCAGAGCATGGTAGTGACATACGAGGTCACTAGGACTTTAAATCAGTGCTGATGAATTTCCTCTGCTGCTGAAAAAAAAGCAAGCCAGAGATATCCTTGCTGTCAATGCTGATGGCTACCTCAACAGGAGTTCATACTCTGATGCTGCATGGAGATTGGCTGGATTATCAAGCATCTAGGCTCCACTATCTTCACTGGTTCTGGTTCTAAGAAGTGTTTACCAGATCCACGGTGGTTCTATGTAGCTTCTAAGATCTCAAGGGATTAAGACAAAGCAGCAGCTCTGACCCATACTTTTAACAAAACCTGCACCTGAAGCAGCTCATGTGTCATGAACCTAAAAAACAACTTTTTTTGTACATGTACAGCACTTTACAGTCTACAAAAGCCCTTATATATACTATCTGCATTTTTCTATAATCCTATGGGCAAGATAATGCAGATATTATTATGTGCACTTTGTGAATGAGAAAGCTAAGGCTTGGAAAGGTTCTGAATGACCCCAAATCAGATTGTACATACAGAGCAGAAAGTCCAACCCAAGTCATGCTCTATGTTCAAGACTGTGTCCATCAGACCTCCAACTCCAGCCAGCACGAGTTTACTACTATAAGCATGAATTAACTTACTGTCCCAATACTTACTGAGGCTATTCCTTTCCTTGTCGCTTTTCCTGATATGACACTGAGGCAGAGCCTGTAAAGGGCCACCAAGTCTCCATTAGACCTGACTACCAGCCAGTGATATCCAAAGCCAGAGCCCAGGGTCACACACTGATCAGAACTGTCCAGAGAAGAAGCTGTTGGTATACAGGGCTAGCAATGAGAAAAATGAGGGGTCTGAGAGCCAGGTTCAAGTCCCTGTTCTGCCATGTACTGCGATTTTGAGCAAGTGACAGCTTTCTTTCTCAACTTCAGTTTCCTCACCCCCAGAATAAGGACAACAGCATCTGCCCTTCCTGCCACTCAGGGGTCAGAGCGAATAATGGTGTCTTCCTTCTCCCATTTCCAGACAGTCACCCAACAGTGCTGGAATAACCCATTACAGAGTAAAGTGAACTAGTCCCTCCCTGGTGGCCTCCCTGCTCTAACCTCATCACTCCAGCTGATAATTTGCCTTCCAATCTAACCAGGAAGATTTAAGCCAACCAACATGAGGTCTCACGCTTTTTTCATCACAATTCTATTATTACTTTGTACCAAACTTTGACCTAATTATACAAAGATAAATAAGATAATGCCTGTCCTCAAAGAACTTCAAGTTTGATTTTGAAATGGGCATGTTAATAATTACTACATTACTAATAAATACCACATTGCAGTATTGGGCAGCAAGTTTGACTTTTATTTGTGAATTCTTGGTGCCTGTGCATGGCCCACAGTAGGATACGGCAAACATCTGTTGAATAAATAAATAAAACTAACATAAAACCTGATGACAAAAGAGGTACACAGTTCAATGAAAGCATTCTCTTCTCCACCTCAAAACTTCTCTCTTCACATATCCCCTTATTTCTTTACTCCAGCACTGAAAGAAAGAAAAAGTCTCCTTTCTTCTTGTCAGAACTGACCCCTTCACAGTGACCTCAATCCTCTGTCTCATCTTCTTGGGGGCCTTGCTCCAATTCTTCTCCCTTCCTCTTGCAACTTTACTCATTCAGTTTTCTTTCTCTCTCTAAATCTCTCTTTCAGCCTTCTGACACACTCTGGTTTCTCCATGCTTACAAAACAAACTGTAACCAATCCCTCTCTTCAAAGTACTGGGCTTGTTTTCATCATCTTTGACCGGAATCTCCTGGAAGGGCTACTCACACCCACAGCCTCTATTTCTCATCACTCGCTCACTCATTTGCTGTGCTCCTGCTTTAGCTTCTACCTTCCAACTGAAGCTGCTCTCTCAAGTGCCACAGCCTCCCGGTCACCAAATTCAGTGGTCTTTACTCCATCCCCAACCTCCGTGACCTCCCTGTTGGCATTTCCTTGGCTTCTGTGACTTGGCAGGACCTGGCTTCCCTTCTCCCTCTCCTGTCAATACTCAGTCTCTATCTGGCTGCTCTTCCTCTGCTTTCCTCTTCAAATTCTTGCCAAGATTCCCCTGTTACTTTACTTTTGCTCCCTTGAGCACTAATTCAACATCAAGGCTTCCAATTCGGGAAGGCTTTCCAGTCACAACTTCCCACTCCAGCCCCTACCCCCACCCAGCAGAACCCAACAAAACCACAGGGACTGAAAATGCAAGAAAGAGAAGGTCACCAAGACACAGGAAGGGACAGGATCAACATATTTTCATTGCCAGATTCTCTTAAAGCCTTTGTCACATTCTGTTTGTCCTACAGTAAACTTAGCCCCGCTACTAACTCACAAGCTCCTAAGACAGAAACTGTTCCACTCTTCTCTGCTTCCACTACCCTAATGCTGTGTTCAGACAGACAGGCATACCTAAGCATCTGTTGGATTAAAGAAGAAAATCTGAAGGTGAACAGGCGCGAAAGTACTTGGTAAACTGTGAAGTGCTAAAGGACTATGAGCCTCATCATCAGTAGCCTTTGCAAGAAACTTCAGGGCTGTTCTGAGCACAATACAGGCTCACAGCCTATCTGTGCTGGGTCTGCAGGGCATCTGATGACCAAATGCCTGAAAACATGGAAATGCCTATTCCTGAACTGGCCTGGGATTGAGAAGCACAGACTATGGGGAAGAAGCGAAGAAGAAGTGAAAACAGGCACATACCTCCAAAACCATTGCTTTCATTCATTTTTCACTTAGCCAGTAAACATTCATTAAGTACCCACAAGGTGCCAGGTACTATTCTAGACACGGGGATCACATCTTTGAACAAGACAGACAAGGCCCTCGCTCTCTTGGATTTTCTATTTTAGTGAGAAAAGAGAGATGATAAATATAAATAAGAAAACAGTGGGTAGTAGTAAGTGCTTGTTTCACCATCTCTCTCAAATATGACAGCTCTTCCTCCCTTCTGAGTGTTCACAGGGACAAATCCGGTCCACCACTTTGAGGTTTGTTTTGTGTTATTTCTTCCCCTGCTATGTCAGCAGCTATAGCACAGATGTGCTAGATTTTTAAATCTCCAATGAAACCATCTTTGGGTGAACAGTACTACCCATTTTAAGCACTGCTATCCCATTTCCAGAGGCCTTTAAAACACTGGACCCTGCTACAACTGAAAGGTTTGGGCTGCCTGGGCCTATGGTCTCAGAGACCTTATGCTTCTCTAGGAACAGCAATGATGCTGTGGGTTACTTACCAGAGAGCCACTTGGGAATGCTTTTTCAGGTTGTGTTCAATTCTGTCAGAGCCCTCCGGACTCAGCTGATTGCTAGTGGTAGATTTCTGTGTTATTTAGGGCACCAAAGTCCCACAGTCTTGACACAAACTTAAAATTAGAAATGCATTAAATATAGGAAAGGAGGAAGGTCATTCAGGAAAGGCAGTCTTCCGAGGCAGCTGTAGGACAAAGATGCCCTGGAAACTTCCAGGTTCATTAATGGGTTTTACACAAGCATTCAAGTGGTATTTCTCCTTTAGAAATAACACTGTGGAAAGTGTAGGGGCCTGGCTCAAACCTCAGTTAACACAGCTGAGTGAGTGACTCTGCAAACTAAAAATAGCTTCTTTCCCACTCATTCCGACAGATTGCACTTAGACCCTGTGCACAGGTTGATCCTCTAGCAGTTTTAGTCCCGCTGCAAATGAGAGCTGATGGCATTTGGGCTTGACAATTACCCAATCTCTTGGTTTAACTTTTGTTTATTTCCACATTTCCTGCTCCTGCTCCAATGGCACTGTATGCGCACACACATGCACGTGTATTCTGAGTTCCCTGGCTGGGATTTGGTGCTCCTCAACCAAACGTAGGCAGAATTTAAACCAGGAACATGACTCAGGACTGTGGCTGCAGACTGAGCCCAGAGAAAGTCCTTAGAAACACTGGGAATCAGGCTGTTTGCCTTGGATCCTCTCCTAATTCCTAGCTAGCCTCTCTGGCCTCAGTTTCCTGAACAACAAAATGGGAATAACCATGCCTATTCTGGCCTATTTCACAGCATCATGCTGGGATCGAATGAGACAATGTATGTGACGGTCATTTTCCTTCAGACAGTGATGGGACAGGCTAGACAGGCAGCCAGACTGCAAAACTAGGTTCAGCCACTAGAATGGGTAGGCATCCTGATTGCATCAGAAGTTAAAAGCGATCTAGACTCAATTTCAGTTTATGTTGTCCCTCAGCCTGATATCCTTCTACCTTTGCTGAACTCCTATGCATTTTTAAGAACCCAATTCAAATAACATTTCTTTTTTGTTAGTGTCTTCAGAATTAACAATTCCATCTTTACTGCTCCTTTGGCCTTTTGTACATACCTCTAATAGCACTTTTCACTCAATTACAGTAGATATTAACTTATGTACCTGGAAGTTCTTTGAGGGCAAAGACTGTGTATTTTTCATCCTTGTATCCACCTCCCCACCCACTTCCACTGTATGGCCAACACTGGTGCATGACAGGTGTCAACCAATGTTTATGGAATGCGCAAGAACTCAAAAGTCAAGAAGGAGGTAAATGTCAGAGAGATCCAGGAGAGCATAAAAGGTGGGACAGCACACAAACAGTCAGTGGCGGGGACGGCGGGCAAGAAATCCAAGAAGGTAGTGTCACTGAGGTCAGTCCTAGGCAATAAGGGCACAGGCACAGGGATGACAGTCAAAGCTGAACTGCAAGTTCTGGGAAGACCAGACAGGGATTTCATCTTGGAAACACAAAGAATTGAACAGGGAGCAGGAGCATTCTATTGAGGTCCAGAGAATAAGGAACGGCGGCATCATACCAAGTCCTGCAACCTAAACTGGAATAGGAGGGCTTGGGGACAAGAAACAAGGGCAGAGAATAGAGCCAGGGCAAAGAATTGAGCAAGGCTGAAGTGGTACTGAAGAAGCCTGGGAACTTATAGGTTAGTTAACATTCTCAGGAGTGCCAAAGTTGAGTTAGCAGCTAGGGATTAGAGACCTTAGCTATGAAACTGGCTTGGAAAGCAGAGAGCTGCTGGGGTATACATCTGCAGTCAAGGAGCAAACAAACCTGTTCACACACATACTGCCCTGTCATGTGCATGGTGGGATTAATCCAGATCACTGTACTACCCACTCTGGAATTTTCCAGGAGTGCCTAGAGAGGCCCAATATCTAAGGTAAAACTGACAGCGAATGAAACAGAAGTTTTTACCACTGTGAGAACATTAAAGGAAGGCCTGCAAGGTCTAAAATCTCAAATAAAGTGTTTCTCCAGCTAGAGAGGAGACATGGCTCAGAAGAAAAGAATTGAGACACTTAGGGAATTTACAGACCCTTATTCCCAGACTTCAAGCACCCAGCAAAGGGATCCACCCAGGAAAGGGCACATAGAAAAAAGGACCTCAATTTTAGTTTATCTGTAGAGTATGTGACCTTCTTCAAGCACGTCAAGTTAAAGACCCAGGCTCACTGTTTACCTATTGTGTGATCAGTAGGGGCCAGCTGAGTTTACCCATTCCTAGCCTTAGTCTCCTTATTCATAATGCAGCAATTGTGACACCTGCACATAGGTTTATCATGAAGACAAAATAATATCTGCAAAGCATTTAGCATATTGGCCTATAATAAGCACTAACTAACTTTGTGTTTCTTTGCTTTCTTTGGTTCCCAGGAAGGGATGGTTATACCACAGTCTAGCTGTCTACCTGTGTTTTCCTCTCCTGTTTGGCTGTCCTTCTGGACCCTTCTGTGCAGACATCCTATCTGAGACACCAGACAATTCACTCCTCCTCTTGCTTATCCCTTGGACATTAAAGGCAATTAAGAAGAATTAAAGGCAATTGGTCAGCTATGTGCCACACGCAGGTCCTCAAGGGTCAGGAAACATCAGCCTAGTCCAACACTGTTCCTGTGCCTCCAGGTGTCTCTGCACCTCTCTGGCCAAGCCCATGACCAGGGTAGCACCTAGTTTAGTGTGGCTCTTGTCTTCTCCAAGGTGAACCCACTCCTAGTAGCATATACCTGCCTCCTGGACTGGCTCTCTCTTGGCCTTGAGCAAATATATGCCTAGCAGGCGAGACCTGGATATCCAGGTGAACCCACTCCTAGTAGCATATGGCTGCCTCCTGGACTGGCTCTCTCTTGGCCTCGAGCAAATATATGCCTAGCAGGCCAGACCTGGATATCCACAGCTGGAGATAATTCCTAGACCCAATTTACCAGAGAGTAAGAGCCTGGAGTCTGAACCTGAAGTGAGACCGAAGAGTCTACACTCCAGCACCCCAGAGACTGGAGCTAGGAAAGAAGGAGCTCTAAAATGAAGCTGCTAGGGGGCTCAGAGCTCAAGCCTACTCCTGATAAGCTACATAAAATTTGTATCAATGTCAGGCTCTTATCCTAAATTTTGCACTGGCCATGTCTATCACAGTGCTGCATACTGTGGCTACCACAAGGCATTAAAAAACTTCAAAGGGTAAGAAGAGAATGGACTCAACAGTTTCTGAGTGCCTACTAAGTCATGAACTTTGCAAGTTATCCTTACCAATACCAATACCTTAGGTATTATGACACAGGGTATACTCATCTTTCCAATAGAACTAGAGACTCGGAAAAATCTAAGAATCCTCTATTCCTCCACTACTGTGCAACCTGACCACAAAGTCTTAAATGATCTGGGAAAGACAAAGAAAAACTAGAGTCTAAAGCACTATTTAACAGGCTCTCAGCACCTTAACTCACTAAGGAGACAATACTAGTTTAAATACTGCATTGCCTTATTTACTACTGGTAGAGCCAACTTCTGCCAAACACAATCTGGAGAAATATATCAAAAGTCATAAAGATGCTCCTGACCTTTGCCCTTGTCATTGCATCCCTAAGATCATATCTTAAGGAAACAGTTCAACAGAGATTCACTAGTGGTGAAAAAAAAAAAGGATGATCTAAATGTCCAATATCTAAAGAATGGTTTGAGAAATCCCAGAACCTTCTAATCATGTAATGTTTACTGTATAGCCATTTTAAATGTTCATTTTAAAGACCAAGAGGGAAAAAAGCAAAGCATCTGTGATAAAATAAAGATTGAAAACAGCCGGGCGCGGTGGCTCAAGCCTGTAATCCCAGCACTTTGGGAGGCCGAGGCGGGCGGATCACAAGGTCAGGAGATCGAGACCACAGTGAAACCCCGTCTCTACTAAAAATACAAAAAATTAGCCGGGCGCGGTGGCGGGCGCCTGTAGTCCCAGCTACTCAGGAGGCTGAGGCAGGAGAATGGCGGGAACCCGGGAGGCGGAGCTTGCAGTGAGCCGAGATCGCGCCACTGCACTCCAGCCTGGGCAACAGCGTGAGACTCCGTCTCAAAAAAAAAAAAAAAAAAAAAAAAAAGATTGAAAACAAAACATCATAAATGCTATTGGTACAACTTGTAGAGAAGTATGGACACGTGTATACACAAAAAGGAATGTAGCTGTTTTAGGGTGGTAAGATCATGGAAATCTTCCATAATACTAAGTGGTTTCATTATTATTACATGTAAAATTGTCTTTGTGGTATTGTTTAGTACCTTTTCAACCCAGGAGAAAGAGAGAGAAAAAAAGACAGACACATTTAACCCAGCACTAAGAAAAGGCCCAGGAAGACCAGGGCTGGGATGTGAAAGCAGAAACTGAGAAGCGTCCTACATACCCGGAAGGAGGAGGCCAGGCAGGGCCCTGGGGAAGGGAAGCCCTCTAGGTATGAAGAGGGTTGTCATTAGTCTGATGCTAATTACAGAAGTCTCACTAGCTTATTAATTTTTTTGACAGACTCTGAATGAAGACTGAATTCCTTCATTAAGCCAACTTGGGTTCAGAGGCACATTTCCTGTGTGGCCATCCTCATTCCTCTAAAAAATCTAGCCTTTTCTTTTTTTTAAGGGTAACAGTAAAGTAAAATTTAGTAACAGAAACACACACCCTGGAGAAATTAAGATTCCTGCCTTAAATGTAGAAATTCAAACCACTTCAGAAAATCAAAGGGGTTTGAATAAGCAACTGAACTGCAGTACTTTCTGGACTGGGAAAAATAAACACAAGTATAAAATATTTAGCTCAGTATTAAACGGCCCCTTGATCAGGTTCCAGCCCATCTTTCTGATATTACCTCATAATTGTCCCTCCAGATACCCAATGCTCCCGCCAAACTGAACCACCAAGTGGTCCCCAAAATAGTTTCCTCCCTTTCCTACCCCCATGACTCTGTTCAAGCTGTTGTGCACACTTAAAATTTCTGTCTTACAACTGCTTGCCCAAGTCTGACCCATCCTCTAAAGCACAGATGAAAGCATCAAAGCCTTGTCATTGTCCTGGGTTTTTCTTGGTTTTTTTTGGTTTTTTTTTTTGAGACAGAGTCTTGCTCTGTCACCCAGGCTGGAGTGCAATGGCGCGATCTCAGCTCACTGCAACCTCCGCCTCCCAGGTTCAAGCAACTCTCCTGCCTCAGCCTCCCAAGTAGCTGGGACTACAGGCGTGTGCCACCATGCCCAGCTAATTTTTGTATTTTTAGTAGAGATGGGGTTTTACCATGTTAGCCAGCCTAGTCTCGAATTCCTGACATTAGGCAGTTCACCCGCCTTGGCCTCTCAAAGTGCTGGGATTACAGGTGTGAGCCACTGTGCCTGGCCAGCCTTGTCATTTTCAAAGCCTAGGCCAATCCCTGTACCCTGAATTCATTTCTTGCTCTTCATAGTAGATCCAAAGTACTTTGAACCTCCAAGGAACTACACAAAGTCTGCCTTGCAGTACAGTTATCTGGGTAACTGACTTTTGACCACATTAAAGCACGAGCTCCTTGGAGCAAGGATCTCTTCAGATTCCTACATGGAACCTATCCATAATGCCTGGCCCACAGTAGGCCCTCAGTAAATGCTTCACTGAAAGACAAGAAAAAGGGACACATTACATCTGTGTGAAGTCACTTCCTACCTCAGTTGCTCCAGTTAAGCAATGCAGAGATGAAGGCATGTTGTTCAGTAGTCTTGAACAGGGGAGGAATGAATCTTGCTTTTCTAGTTTCCAGCCTTCGTAAGTCTCCAACTTCCTCCCTAGTTGACCATAGTCTGCTCGGCCCCAGGTAAACACCTTGCCAGTTTCTAAAAACAAACATTATTTGAATTAAGACTACATTCCACAGCTGTGCTCCCATGGGTAGGCAATGAATTACAAGAGAAAGTGTGACACTGATTTTAGTACCAACTACCAGGAGCCTTCCTATCTTCCTGTAAAGAAGGCACACGCACTCATATTTTTACAGATGTGGAAATGAAGGTTCAGAGAGGTTAAATGACTTGCCCAAGATCAAACAAGCTGTAAGTACCAGAGCTGGATTCAAGCAGATTCATTCTAAAGTTTCTGCTCTTGCATGTTATATCGATATGGATATGACTATGGATATAACTTCAATCATGCTTTATGGCCTTCCATTCCCTCCCTTCCCCACACACTCCTTGTGCTTTGCCCAGATGCCTGCTCTCAGGCTCTCCTCTTCCCCACCCAACCCAGGGCCCATTTAGCTACCTTGAAGTTCTCCACTCCACAATCTCTTAGGGCCTAGCTCAACGAATGGCCAGTTTCATTTGCTTTCCCCTCCTTATAACATAAGGGGACCTTTCGGAATCTATGCTCTTACCAAAGAATCAATTCTAACAATCCTAAGGTAAGTGTTTATGTGTGCTAGAGGGAAGGGAGTGAGAGAAGAAAAAAAAAATGGCAAAACCATTTGGAGCCAGAAAAGCATTTAGTCCCCCAGATGCACCACATGGGAAGCGGGCCAGTGCTAAAAATGACAAAAGAAAACGAGATTTGCAAAAGGAGAAATGGACTTTCTTCTCCCAGATAAGAGAAAATTCACCAAATTCATTCAGTTGTACCAAGTGCCACATTTATTATTTCAACACAAATGCAAAATCTGATGAGGCATAGATTATTAACAGATTCTCTGCAATAAATATGCATAACCATGTGCGTTGTATAAATTCTTTATACATGTTTATTTTAACAAAGAAAAACTTTGCTTTAGAGACAAAACACAGAGCAATGCATATTAAATTCTAGACAAATCTACTACTGCATACTTTGTGTTTGGTATCAAAGCTTCATCTGGCCCCACATTCAACATATGGTTTATAGTGTCAGCTAAAAAACAACCATAGATTCATGGGGAAATGTCAGAATATTGCAGTGATACAAGGTTCTGCAGGGAACCAGTTCTCAGCATCAGCCTGCTAGCAGACACTAAGGTAGATACCAACAGTTTACAGGAATCTGACTTTTGGGCTTCCTCAAAGAGGAAACAAAGTCTGTGTAGCTCACAGGGTATATGGGATACCTTGTATATTATGAGAGCTGGGAGTAGGTCCATTCACACGTACTACTTCATGGCTCTTTGTGTGCTGTTCCTTTTGCTAAGAATGCCCTCTCCTTAACTGGTAAACTATGGCTGCACCTTTGGAGTCCAGCTCATGTACCACTAGTTCTATGAAACCTTTCTTGAATCCCCAGCTCTCCCCAGCAAGGGTGAAAGTCACCCTCCCGTGAGCCACCTTTATCACTGTACTCATCAACTACTATGCTGTCACTTGACAGGTGAAAAAATTAAGGTTCAGATAAGTGACCTGCCCAGGGTCACACAGCTAAGCCACATCTCTTTCTACTAGCCCATGGTATCACTCTGCATTGGTTATTAAGCCCTAGTCACTGCATAATCACTCAACACTCTTCCTTCACTTCTGCAAGATTACTCTTAAAAACCCATGTGCCCAGGACCCATAAGGCATCCAAAACTGGCAAATTGTCCCTCTACCGGAGCTGGCTAGGATTTCTAACCAGATTGCTAAGCAGGAGATTCCCAAGAAGCCAGGGGATGAGACTGTTGCTGCTTAAATGACTATAGCATTCCTCTGCTGGGAAAAACTAGGAAGTTGTTGTCTCTAAGACTACAGAAATAATTTTATCAGAAATCACACATTGAATCCTTTCTTTCACATGAAGTAAAACATCTTAGAGCTTTCCTGTTATTAATTATTGATGTCAAAGACAGTCAAGACTGGTAGAATATGGTGCCACCATTATTATATCCCCGATAGCAATTCAGCCATTCCACTTACATAGCACTTTTCACCTTCAAAGCACTTTACAAAGATTAACTAATTAATCCTCATACTCTCTGGGGAGGCCATAGACATTCTGGTTAAGACAAGTCCAGAAACCAGGCTGACTTAATGTTCAGTCTTCAGTCTCAAGCCTAAATTTAATGCACTCTGAACTTGTCTCTCCTCAAAATAAACTCTGCATCAGAAGCCTCACCCAGGATAGAAGAGACCCTTTTATTTTTCCTTTTCTTTTAAACAGACATTTATTGACCTCTTCCCAGGTACCCAGTACATTCATTGACATTGTCTCAATCCTCACAATAATGCTGTGGCATACAGAGTATTAAGCTTATTTTACAGATGAGGTTAAATGATGAGAGTTAAATGATTTGGTTGGGTTCAAACAACAACCAAGTAGTTGAATCAAGATTTAAACGTGTGTCTTCTGACTCCAGGGCCAATGGTATCTCCAATGATTGCACAGCTGCTGTCACAGACTGACAAAATTTGGCTGATGAAACAGCCATTTTTACAATGTTTGAGGAAGAGGAAAACCCAGATTAAATGGATATGCTCTGTGTACCATCCAGCTTTCCTCACTAGAATAATCTTCTTCCCAGGAGCCCATGCAGAAATCAGGACTGTAAGTGCTGAAATAAAGGCATTAAACACATGGATGATGATTTTATGTCATCTGGAGTAAAATAAATCCACATATAAAAAATGCTCATTAATACATTGTAGATGAATGTCTGCATCAAGCTGATGCATGCTGTCAAATCCAGGGAGACTCGATCACAAATTTAACAAATGAATCTTTTCCTTAAAGGATTATATATTACTATGATAAAAAAATAGATACACTAATGTCATCCAAAAAGTATAGGTATGTGTCTCCAGGTAAATGATAAATTAGAGAGATGACAAAATAGCTCAAAACAAAGTCAGCAAGTGACACACAATTTATAAGGCAGGTCCATGTAAGAATTAGCACAGAATAACTACAGAGCCAAGAAGTATACCCTGCAAAAAATATCAACGCACCACAGAAAACGACAGAGGCCAAATGAGAAGTATGGAGAAAGAACACTTAAGGGGTCTGGAACTGGAATTGTCCTGGCAGGCTTGAGGGAACAAGAGGCATTTAAGGTGAACTTCTGGATAAGAAAAGAAAATGGGAGACCGAGGGAGGATATTGAGGAACAGTGTGAGATGAGCAATGATATGAAAATCAAAAGGTGGCCAGGCGCAGTGGCTCACACCCGTAATCCTAGCACTTTGGGAGGCCAAGGCGGGAGGATCACCTGAGGTCAAGAGTTTGAGATCAGCTTGGCCAACATGGTAAAACCCCATCTCTACTAAAAATACAAAAATTAGCTGTATGTGGTGGTGCACGACTGTAGTCCCAGCTACTGGGGAAGGTGAGGTGGCAGAATCACTTGAACCTGGGAGGCAGAGGTTGCAGTGAGCCAAGATGGCAGCATTGCACTCCAGCCTGGGCAACGGGGGAGACTGTCTCAAAAAAAATCAAAAGGCAGGAGAGTGAATGAGGGTCACTAGGGAAGGAGACTGGGAGGGGAGTCAAGACTGCCAGGCTGGGGCCAGCCACAGGGAATTGCCATGGCTGGGTCTGGATCTCACCCTCCAGACCAAGGGTCCCTAAACTTGGTTGCTTACTATTAGTAAAAGAAAAAAAAAATTTTTTTTTTGAGACAGAGTCTTGCTACATCATCCAGGCTAGAGTACAGTGGCATGATCTTGGCCCACTGTAACCTCCACCTCCTGGGTTCAAGCAATTCTCCCGCCTCAGCCTCCTTAGTAGCTGGGATTACAGTCATGCACCACCACATCTGGCCAATTTTTGTATTTGTAGTACAGACAGGGTTTCGCCACGTTGGCCAGGCTGGACTTGAACTCCTGACCTCAAGTGATCTGCCTGCCTTGGCCTCCCAAAATGCTGGGATTATAGGCGTGTGCCACTGCACCAGATGTCTATCAGCAAAATATTTTTTAACACATCACCAACATATGTACATTAATTTATTTATTAAAGTATGCCCATTCTATGTACAGTATCCTGCTTATTCTTGCAACAAGCCTGTGAGTTAGGCACTTTTACCATCCCCATGTTACTCACAGGGAACAAGGTACTTACCCAAAGTCACAGAGGTAGTAAGTGATAAGGTAAGAAAAGAAAGAAACAACAACAATAACAGAAGCCTAGGATGCATCCAGGCCTAAACTAGAATTGAAGTCATAGGAAAACAAAAAAGAAAGAATTTACAGGGCTCGGCACCCCATTAGATGTGATTTTGAAAGGAAAGGAGAGGAAATAAACACCATTCTGAGATTTCACGATTTCAAGGTGAGTAGGAAGGTGATGAAGGTATAGAGATGCTACATCAAGGGTCCCGCTAATGGGAATCATAGAATGTTATTTAATTACCAAATTATTTAACTCTCCTGGGGTGTTTTGCAAACATGTTATCAAATAGTCAAATATAAATAAAAGGGGAGAGAGTAAGGAGAAAGACTACTAGATGCAAACCACAGAGAGCAGGGGATACTCTGCAGGTAGGGTGGGTGGATGATGAATATTCAAGAGGCCAACTTCCTTTACCATCCATCAAGGGCTGCAGGTGCTGCAGCCATAGCTATAGGTACAAGGAGAAGTAGCTCCAGGGATGTCTGAGCTCTTCAGGGAAGAGAAATTTCTACCCTGTTCTAGAGAAGGGAGTCCTATAGGTGATAGAAAGATAGATTAGAGGATCATCCGTATTTTCTTGACAGCATCTGTCCAAAAAGGGAATATAATGTCACTGAAGATAGCAAAATGGAGTCAGCAAACCAAGGTAGATGTTATAAAAAGAAAATCCATGGGTAAAAGAGAGAAAAGACCACATGACCTCTTCAGTCCCTCTCAACTCTAATATTCCAGGATGTTACAAGGCTATCTAGAATACACTCATGAAAAGGAGGAAGCTCTCTACCCATAGGTTTGTTATATTTATGATTCACCTGTTTACAAACATAAGTACCAGTTACTCTCTGGGTTATTCACTCTATGTCCTTAGAAGGTAAGAACCTGACTTCTGTCACTCATCCTTCATTCTGCCACATGGACAGAGACTTCATAAAAAGGCATTTGATGATAATACCCAGGGACTCGTTAAACACAGAACTAACTGCCCAAGAATCACCTAGCATCATCTTCCTGTACAAGGAGCAGGAAACAGGCAAGGAGAGAGCTCAGAGCACAGCGGCAGTCACACCACACTCCTCTCCGTATAGCATGTGCCATGCTGCTCCTCCACAAGGCCTCTAATATGGTTTGGCTGCATCCCCACCCAAATCTCATCTTGAACTGTAATCTCCATAATCCCCACATGTTGTGGGAGGGAACTGGTGGGAGGTAATTGAATCATGGGGTCAGTTTCCCCCATGCTGTTCTCATGATAGTGAGTGAGTCTCACAAGATCTGATGGTTTTATAAGTGTCTGGCATTTCCCCTGCTGGCTCTCATTCTGTCTCCTGCCACCCTGTGAAGGGGTGCCTTCTGTCATGATTGTAAGTTTCCTGAGGCCTCCCGAGCCATGTAGAACTGTGAGTCAATTAAACCTCTTTTCTTTATAAATTACCCAGTGTCAGGCATTTCTTCACAGCAGCGTGAGAACGGACTAATAGAGCCTCCATACTGGTTCCCTCTGTCCCCAGCTATCCCTACTACCCTGATCCCATTCGCCTAGTCAGCTCCTGCTCATCTTCAACTCTGCCCACTACTCAACTCAGATCAGGTTCCTCTGTGCAACAATCTCAGAGGACCATGTTCCACATCCTGGGAGCATTTACCTCAGCTTATAAATGCACACTCATTAGGACTGTTTAATTAATGTGTGTCTCCTCTTTCAGAGAGTCAGCTCCATGATACTGGGGACAGGCTATTTCACTCATTCTTGAGTCCTAGAATAATGCCCAACACAAAGTAGGCACTCAATAAATATCTCCTGCTTGAATGAACAATTGAATAAATGAATCCAACCACCTCCCTACCTATCAACCTATCTACCTCTTACTCACCACTACTGAGCACTACCATTCACTGGCTCCATAATCTTGAGCAAACTGCTCAACAACTCTAAGTCTTATCTGCAGAATGAAAACAAAAGCATCTCCCTTGTAGCATTGCTGCAAGGATACTTTTCCATAAAGCGTGTGGCACACACTAACTAGTGAACGGCCATTATTACTATTATGCTCCCAAACTGAACAACACAGCCTTATTAAGGATTTACATGGTTCCACACAGCATTTCTACCACTTTGTCAAATCTTCTCAGCCAATTCCCACCTACCAAAGTGTTAGGGTCAATGTCTCTAATGATAATCAAAGAAGAGAAGGAACATTGAAAGCTCGATCACGGAATTTTGATTTTTAAGATTAAAGCATGGTGGCTTGCACATCAGAAGTCTATAATGTACCAGACGAAACAAATTAATTAAAGGTAGGAAAAAGAAGAGAGTTAAAGGGAACAATGGAGAAGAAAGATGAAGCAAGACGAGTTGGAAAAGAGAAGAGAGGAGAGGAAGCTTTAACTTGAGATTCAATAAAACTTGAATTAAGATTCAGGTCTAATCCTGGCTTCTCTTCTGGGCTGAATGGCCTTGAACAGGTCCCTTCTTCTTTAGGGGCCTAGTTTTCCCATCTATAAAACAAGAGGACTGGAATAGATGACCTCTTGGATACCTCCCTGATCTACACTTTAATTATGATGCCTAAAAATCTTCAGTGTTAAAATGACTGGTATACAATTTAATTTTATTGTCACCTTTGGAATATTTAGTCTCACCACGGTCCAAAAATAAAGCATGCACTCTAATATCAAAGACTACTCATATAGTTCCCAGTGTAAATAAAAAGTAAAACTTGACTGTATAGTTTTTTATTTTTTAGTAAAATGTCACAAGTTTCCAAAGTCGTATCATAAACAATATCACATAATAAAAGGTTTGGATTTTTTTTAAGTTAATACAGAAATAAAATTCCCAAATACGGGCTGCCTAACTAAAAAGGGGAGAAAAAGCCTGCAAAGAGAATGAACAAAAGTTGAGGGGTTGGGGGGAATTTATTTATTGAGAGCTGACTCTGTATAAAACTGCTTTTGGCACTATCATTAAGTTACATAATTTAATCAACCCCGACTGATTACTGTGAATCCCATTTTACAGATTAAGAAACAGATCACAGAGGTTAAATGACTTGCCCAAGATCACACAGCTAGTAAGTGGCACAGCTGCAATAATAACAATAATAATTGCTAATATTTTGAGGGCTATTTCATGCTAAACTCTTCATATGGATTATCCCTTTTAATCCACAGAAATACCCTAAGTAGGCATTATAATCCTCAAATTACAGATGAAAATATTAACGCATAGAGAGAGGTTATGTCTCTGGCTCAGAGCCAGCAGCTCTCAATGGCAAAGCTAGGATGGGACCCAGCGGCCTGGCACCAGAGTCAGTGCCCTCAGTCATTGTCCTGCAGAGGATGCACAGGTCTGTCTGACCTCAGCTCCACTTTTCACTTGGTCACACTGGCTCTTCAAAAGTGAACATTCGCAAGGACTTCCTGAGGTTGTTCAGAGTCACAGGGACACACACGTGGGCTGGAGGCACAGAGAGAGCCCAGCTGATGAGTGAGTGAGCTTCATCCATCCTTGGCCTATATGGCAAAGGTCAGATTCCTAAAACATAGAAGTATTACACACAGCTGCTCCATTTTCACCACTGACTTTCTTAGCTACCAAATCGGGGGCAGCAGTGATAGAAGTGAAGACAGACTGCACCCTGAGGAACACCAAGACTGACTGCAGAACTATCTACAACATGGGGTTAGGGTTTCCCAGAGAAAAGCAAGGAGTCAGGCTGGTTTCTTCTTCCAGGCTAGGCAAGAGCATGGCAGGAAGCCCCAGTCCTAGTTTGTTCAGTAGCTCCCTTGCCTCTCTCAAGGCACCTACATTCGCTCGATGTTGGATGACTGCTCCTTTGTCAAAAGCATATTCAACTTCCTCCCTCCGGGGCCTTAGGACCATGCTCTGCCCCCAGCCCACAATGCTGGTCAGCCTGCAACCCCTGTCAGCCTGCAAAGCTGGTCAGCCTGCTTGTCCCACTTATGGAATCCTACTCCTGCTTCAGGGCCTAGCTCAAACGCTGCTGCCTCCCTAAAGCACCCTATCATCCGCTGGTCAGAATAAGCCATCTCTTCCTTTAGGAGCCACTGGCATGGTGCTTGTACCTCTGTTTCAACAACTTTCTATCCCTCCAAACATAGGGTTATTTGACTGCATATCTTAGTTTGCCCAATGAACAATGATCTTTTCTTATTCTCTCAGTATTCCCCACAGCACCTAACACAGGGCCTGACCCAGAACAGGTGTTCAGTGTTTGTTGACAGAAAACAAAGTAATAGGTATTGCTGTTACCACCAAGGACATCAGAGACCATCTAAACCTACTCTCCAAAGAGAAAACGAAACTGAGGAAAACAAATAATTTTCCAAGTCACACAGCCTATACAGATAGAAACAGATCCAGGCATTCACAATAGTCAACAAATAGTTACTGAGCACTTTCTATATGCCAGGTGCTGCCCCAGGTGCTAGGGGCTACTGCACTGAACAGAAGACATAAAACTTAATCCTAGCACTTTTGTAGGTCAAAGTGGGAGGATCACTTGAGCCTTGAGTTTGATCACTTGGGTTTGAGACCAACCTGGGCAACATAGCAAGATCCTGTCTCTACAAACAATTAAAAAAAAAAAAAACTAGCTGAACAGGTAGTACACACCTGTAGTCCTAGCTATTCCAGATGCTGAGGTGGAAAGATTGCTTAAGCCTAGGAATTCAAGGTTGCAGTGAGCTATGACCATGCTACTGCACTCCAGCCTGAGTGACAGAGCAAGAACCTGTCTCAAATTAAAAAAAAAAAAAGACAAAACTCCCTCCCATCATGGAGCTTAAATCTAATGACAGGAAAGACAGACAACAGCAACAACAAAACATTACCTATGGCAAATGACTTTCATTGCTATAGAGAAATATAAAGTAGGGAAAGGAGACAGGTAGAGCTGGAGAGGGAGATGGCGGCCCAGGACCAGTGTCCAGCTCCTATCTTCCTTTCTGAGCTTCTCCTCTACAGCATACCACATTTCCTAATGGAAGAACCTTAAACTTACAAGGTCCAGCCAACTCAAGTAGAGGCAATGAAACTTGCTTAAGCTGCCTCTCAAGCCTATGATGAAAAGGCAGGCAATAAACATAAATGCACTTTGTAAACCCTAAATGCAGGTGTTAATAACATTATGACTCTCACTCTCTAAAGCCAGTTTACAAAGAACCATCATGAGAGGCTGGACCATGATGAGTCCCTGCTCTGAGATGTGCTGGCTGAGGGCCTTGGTTTTCCTGTTCCTCTAGGGGTCCAGTAGCACATCACGCTGCTAGTTACACCTAGAAGCCACTTGGCAACCTGAGAAAAATCTCTGATTGAGGCCAGTGACTCTACAGATGTTTCTCAACACATTTCACATTCAAACTCTAAAGCTTCTTCACACACTTATAGATTCTTATTAATAACATTTTAAAATGCAGATTGCTGCCTAATCTTAGCTGCGTAATTAAAAAATAATCTTGCTTTTCTCCCTCCCGGCAAGAAAGGAAACTATACCCCAGGGCTTCTGCAGCTAAGAATCACACCCTGCAGAAAAGCTAGTAGGAGGCTGGGGGGCGGGGAATGTGTGTGGAGCGGTGAGGGAGGGTAGTTGAAGCCAAGCAGCAAGTCTAATCCCTTGATTTTAAAGAAAATGAAAATAAGGCTGAAAGAGGTGAATGATCTGCCCAAGGACACAGTATGTTTTGGTAGAGCCAGAACTAGGATCCCAATTTCCTGCTTCCCAGCAGACTCTGCTGCCTGGTGGGGACAGGAAAGAACGACAACAAGCTGTAAGTCCTTAAAGGGTGAATACCATGTCTATGTGATTCTCCTTATACAGCGAGCAGAACACTGCTCATCTGGAGGAAGAGCTATCGGGTTTGGATTCTCAAGAGGATTATGGGAATAAGGTTCAAAGTTCTTTACATTCAATTCAGCCTCATAAACCATCTGAGCCAGAAGAAACCTTAGAGAACTTCTTACCCAATCATTTGCTTCTAGTTAGGTAAAATGAGGCCCAAAAGGAAAGTAACTTAACTACCCAAGGTCAAATAGTGAGTTAGAAGTAAGACTAGACTAGAATCCAGGCCGCCCTGACTTCTAGTACATCTTGTCCACAGCTTCTTAGAAAAGTACAGGCATACTTCACTTTACTGCACTTCACAGATAACTGCAGTTTTTGTTTTTGTTTTTGTTTTTTAACGAATTGAAGGTTTGTGGCAACCCGGAGTCAAGCAAGTCTATTGACGCCATTTTTCAAACAGCACGTGTTCTGTGACATTTTGGTAATTTTTGCAGTATTTCAAATTTTTCACAATTATTATTATTATAATATCTGTTATGATGATCTGCAATGATCACTGATGTTACTACTGCAATTATTTTGCGGCATGATGAACCATGCCCATATAAGATGGCAAACTTAATCGATAAATGTTGTACGTTCTGATTGCTCCACTGACCAGCCCTTCTTCCATCTCCCTCTCCTCAGGCCTCCCTATTCCCGGAGACACAACAATATTGAAATTAGGCCAATTAATAACCCTACTATGGCCTCTAAGTATTCAAGTGAAAGGAAGAGTCACATATCTCTCACTTTAAATCAAAAGCTATAAATGATTAAGCTTAGGGAGGGAGGCATGTCAAAAGCCAAGATAGGCTAAAAAGCTAGGCCTCTTGCACCTGTTAAGCAAGTTGTGAATGCAAAGGAAAAGTTCTTGAATGAAATTAAAAGTGCTACGCTAGCAATAAGAAAGCAAAATGGGCCGGGTGCAGTGGCTCACGCCTGTAATCCCAGCACTTTGGGAGGCTGAGGCGGGTGAGGTCAGGAGATCGAGACCATCCTGGCTAACACAGTGAAATCCCATCTCTACTAAAAATACAAAAAATTAGCCTGGTGTGGTGGCGGGCGCCTGTAGTCCCAGCTACTCGGGATGCTGAGGCAGGAGAATGGTATGAACCTGGGAGGCGGAGCTTGCAGTAAGCCCAGATCGCGCCACTGCACTACAGCCTGGGTGACAGAGCAAGACTCCATCTGGCAAAAAAAAAAAAAAAAAAAAAAAAGCAAAATGGCCTTTTTGCTGATACAGAGAAAGTTCTAGTAGTCTGGATAAAGGGTGAAACCAGCCACAACATTCTCTTAAGCCAAAGCCTAATCCAGAGCAAGGCCCTAACTCTCTTCCATTGTAGGAAGGCTGAGAGAGGTGAGGAAGCTAAGGAAAAAAAGATGGAAGCTAGCAGAGGTTGGTTCACGAGGTTTAATAAAAGAAGCTATAGGCTGGGTGCAGTGGCTCATGCCTGTAATCCCAACACTTTGGGAGGCTGAGGCAGGGGGATCATGAGATCAGGAGATCAAGACCATCCTGGCTAACAAGGTGAAACCCTGTCTTTACAAAAAATGCAAAAACTTAGCCAGGCATGGTGGCGCATGCCTGTAATCACAGCTACTCCAGAGGCTGAGGCAGGAGAATCGCTTGAACCCAGGAGGTGGAGTCTGCAGTGAGCCGAGATCACGCCACTGCACTCCAGGCTGGGTGACAGAGCGAGACTCCGTCTCAAAAAAAAAAAAAAGAAAGAAAAGAAAAAGAAAAGAAGCTGTCTCCAAAAAAGTGCAAGGTGAAGCAGCAAGTGCTGATGGAGAAGCTATAGCAAGTTATCCAGAAGATCTAGCTAAGAAAATTGATAATGGGGCTACACTACACAGCAGTTTTTCAACGCAGACCAAACAGCCTTCTATGGGAAGAAGATACTATCTAGGGCTAATGCAGTTGGTGACTTTAAGTTGAAGCCAATTCTCATTTGCCATTCCAAAAATCCTAGGGTGCTTAAGAATTATGCTCAGTGTACTCTGCCTGTGCCCCAGAAATGGAACAACAAAGCCTGGATGATAGCACATCTGTTTACAGCATGGTTTACTGAATATTTTAAGCCCACTGTTGAGACCTACTGCTCAGAAAGGAGTCCTTTGAAAATGTTACTGCTCGTTGACCAAGCCCCTGGTCACTCAAGAGCTCTGATAGAGATGTGCAAAGAGATTAATGTTGTTCTCATGCCTGCGAATACAACATCCATTCTGCAGTCCAAGGATCAAGGAGTCATTTTGTCTTTCAAGTCTTATTATTTCAGAAATACATTTTGTAAAGCTATCGCTGCCATAGATTGTGATTTCTCTGATGGATATGGGCAAAGTTATTACATATCTTCTGGAAAGGATTCATTATTCTAGATGCCATTAAGAACATTCATGATTCATGGGAAGAGGTCAAATAACATTAACAGGAGTTTGGAAGAAGTTGATTCCAACCCACATGGATGCGTTTGAGGGATTCAAGGCTTCAGTAGAAGAAGTAACTGCAGATGTGGTAGAAACAGCAATACAACTAGAATTATACATAGAGCCTAAAGATGTGACTGAGTTGCTGCAATCTCAAGATCAAACTTGTAGGGTTGAGGAGTTGCTTCTTATGGATGGCAAAGAAAGTGATTTACTGAGATAGAATCTACTCCTGGTGAAGATGCTGTGAACACCGTTGAAATGCTAACAAAAGACAAGCTATTATATAAACTTAATTGACAAAGCAGCAGCAGGGTTTGAGAAGACTGACTCCAAATTTGAAAGAAGTTCTACTCTGAGTAAATGCTATCAAACATCTTTGCATGCTACAGAGAAATCTTGTGAAAGGAAGAGTTCAATCAATGTGGCAAGTTTTACTATTGTCTCATTTTAAGTAACTGTCGCAGTCACTCCAATCTTCAGCAACCACAGCCCTGATCAGTCAGCAGCCATCAACATCAAGGCAAGACCTTCCTCTAAAAGGCCACAATTCAAAAAGATCACAACTCACTGACGGCTCAGATGATTGCATTTTTTAGCCATAAAATATATTTTAATTAAGGTATGTACACTGTTTTATAGACATAATGCTATTGTGCATTTAATAAGTATAGTATACAGTATAGTGTAACACAACTTTTATATGCACTAGAAAAACAAAAAAATTGTGTGACTCCCTTTATTGGATGTTTGCTTTATTGCTGCAGTCTGGGACTGAACCTGCAATAACTCCAACGTATGCCTGTACCAGTCAACTTCTCCAAGCTTCCATTGCAACCTGCCTCACCTAATTATCATGGGTTTCCTGAGCTGCTTGGCAGGGAAGAGCAGACAGGTGAGGTCACCATGATTCCTCACTGCCTCCATCCCAGGGATGGCTTTTGGGAGGCCCAAGGGCTAGGTAATGAAAGAAACATCCCTTTCTCCATCTCCTCCAGATACTCCTCTCCCTATCTGGAACTTCCATCCCTAATCCTGTACATCACCTTCAGTTTTTGTCCACTGCAAAATCATCAGTAGTTTCCATCTCTGTGAAGTTACAAAAGAAAAAAAAAAGGAAAGAAAAAAGGCCAAGCGCTGCACCCAGCTGTTGATAAGGCCGTGTTTTCCACTGATGACGATGACTCACAGTACCCAAGCTGAAGGCTAAAGCTGGGAATGCGACTTGGGAGAGTCAGCACAGCCAAGGGAAAGCCGCAGTTCCCAAGCATGCCTAAACCTGCAGAGAGGAGCTGCTTGAGTTCCCTTGGTAAAAAAATCCCAGCACTTGGCTATGGGAACACAGCTCCCCCTGCAGACCACCCTGAGGTCCCACAGGAGCAGGACCAGGGACAGGCCATACACTGGAGCCAGCTAATTCTGCAAAGCCCATCCACTGCCATGTATCAAAACTGTTATGTTAGAAAGCCAGGACCCCACCTCTGAAACCCCAGGACATCCCACAACCCCCTAGAAATACTATTTGCATCACTGGTTTTCAAAGAGAAACTCAGGAAGCTCAGATTAAGATCTCCAATAGAGGAGACAAAGGTTGGCCCCAATCTTTGGGTGAGCAATTCACCCAGAGGCAGCAGTAGGGAAGGAAACGAGCCTATCCTAGGATGCTCGTTTGTGGTCAACCAGTGAGAACATCTTGGTACATGACTATAGACAGTGCCTCTCAAATTTACTCTAACCCCATCCCTGGGAAACTGTTCCAGGCTCTTCAAGAGAGATTAGTATAAAAGATCTATTGGGGTCCTAATAGAGCTATACTCAAAGATGGGAAAACATTCTCCCACCCCCATATTTGAGAACTCTACAAGGGTGAAACTGAGCAGTGGACATGGTCAGGAAGATGCCAGTGGAGATAATGACCACTCCACTGTCGGTGGTTTGGGGACTTGGCACTTGCATCGAGCAGTGGCAATAATGAGCATCACCGATGGAGGCCACTGAGGAGAACATATAATGTTCAAGGACTCACCAGGAAAGGGAAGATAGTCAGGAGACTTAGAGTCCCAGTAATTTCAAAGTAGGGGGTTGGGAGAGGTTTGGGGTTAAAGTCCACTGTCAAGGCTGGCAGACGGTGTGACAAACACTGCAGTTACATTCAAATGGCTTGTCTGGAGGTCCATGGTCTCATGGTATGGAAAAGGAGAGGTTGCCAGGGCAGACCCAGGGTGGGATGGCCACCTTTCCCTCCCACATTGACTAATCTCCCTCCTGCTCTGCTCCCTGCTCCCATCTGTCCCTCAGGCCCCAGAATACAAACACCCTCTACTAGCAGCTCAACTGCCAAGAACCTCCAAGTCACCAATGTGACCTTTTGTAAAACCTTGACACCGTTTAAGATTATCTTTCAGGGTGCTGACACTTAGTCCCACTAGAGACAGTTACCACCAAAGCTACAGTACTTTCCTTGGAGAGGAGGACTTTTCCATGGCCAGGGCCTAGGAGAGGCATCTGCTACTGAGGATTTTTCATTTCATAGGCTCAGCTCCAACCAAATCAGCAAAGCACTGTTACTATGGACCATCTGCCAGGACCCGGAAACAGCCCTGTTACATAAAGGGGCTGGTATAATGAAATTTATTAAACTCGATTCTTCCTCCACAAAGAAGCCAAAGTCTCTCATAAAAGGGCTGACGTGAGGCAGTGGAGGGGTTCTAGACAAGGGACCCATTGGGTTCTAATCCTAGCTGGGTCTGCTGCTACCTGTTAGCTATGGGACCATGGGGACAAATCATCTCTTGCTGGGCTTCTATTTTCTCAAATTTCAAATAAGGATAAAATGGTCCCTTCTAGGATTAAAATTCCACAATTTACGTTGTTATCACCAAAATGGCAAAAATAAAAGAAAGTTTACCTTGATATTAGTTGGTACTGTAACGTTTTAAAATGTTAACATTCTAAAAAAGGACATTGCTCTCTTATTTGTGGGCTTAATGGAGAGAAGTGGTGAATAAAGCCACTGACTCTGGGGCTGGCTGAGGGAGAAAGTGCACAGAAGAGAAACAAATGGCTAGAAGCTTCTATCAGCTCAGGAATGAGTGGTCCAAGCAAAATTCAATGTAGGAGTGTGACTGGGAAGGAGTAGTACTATTGATGGCTCCCTGCCTATGCACATAGTAACTTTCCAGTTTACAAAGTGCTTTCCATGATCTTATTTGAGCCTCACAATACCCCTAAACTTGACAAGGTGATGTTGACCTGCATTTCACATTGAGCAAAGCAAGGCTAAGTACCCAGGTAGGGTAAGCTCATGTCTCTTCACGTCTCTTTGGTTTCCTCATGGATAAAATGGGAGTGAGCCTCACTTGGCAAAATTTGTATATGGATTAAATAAATGTTTGTAAAGCCCTGGTAAAATGCCTGGCATACATGTGCCCTTGATAAATGTGACAGACTCCTTCCTCACACAGCTCCATCTCCTCAGGGAGGTATAAGGAGAAGCCCCAGAGCTGCTCATTTTTAGGCCTTTAAGAAAAGCTTCAAGACGAAAGGTAACATGATGGTTTCCTAAATGACCTTCCATATGGCCCATGACAGCTTCCCAGAAGAAAGGCTAATGAACCAGATGACTCCAGTCCCACCCATCTCCCCATCTCGTAGATTCTCATAATCACCTGAGCCCCTGAAAGGGGCACCCCTAAGAATTCAGAGTACCTCTAATTCAGCCACAGCAATGAGCAGAAAGCAAGCATGAGGCCTCAACAGAGGAGCCAGCAAGAGCCACCCAGAGTCATGGTGTCTCCTTTCAATGTTTACATTTCTCACACACCCCCACCCCTCACAGAAACCTCCAGCTGCTCCTCCACTGCTCACAGAGTAATGCCTCAACAAGGACCCATTCCCATTATACCCAAAAGTTCCTGGTCTCTTATCATCTGGCCCAGGTGAAGCAAACTACACCACAGAGCACTTCCCACTTCTACGGATTTTTTCGCAGTATTGCTTCTGCTTGGAATGCCCTCCCCTCACTTCTGCCTATGCAACAAATATTTGTTGAACAAATGAGTGAAGGAATAAAGGGAGGAACTGCGAATGAGTAAATGATATAAGACACCCCTGTGAAGCAGACAAATTAGGAGTTAAGGTTCTCATTTTACAGGTGAGGAAGTTCAGGCCCAATGATTTGCCCAAGATCACACGGCCAACAAATAGCCAAATTAGAACTTAAACCTAGCTCTTCAGGGTTCTTTTGGCTACATTAAGCTTCCTCCTAAGGTAAAAAGTCACTCTTAGATTGGGCAAGAGTTGGTTCCTCCAATATTCCTCAGAATGGGTTGCTTTCACCTTGACACACGTTGAGAGCACTTTAAGGTACTGGTGGTCACTGTGATTTATTTATTTATTTATTTATTTATTTATTTTTGAGACGGAGTCTCACTCTGTCGCTCAGGCTAGAGAGCAGTGGCGCGATCTTGGCTCACTGCAACCTCTGCCTCCAGGGTTCAAGTGACTCTCTTGCCTCAGCCTCCCGAGTAGCTGGGACCACAGACGTACACCACCACACCCGGCTAATTTTTTTTTTTTTTTTTTTTTTTTTGCAGCGATGGGGTTTCACCATATTGGCCATGCTGGTCTCAAACTCCTGACCTCATGATCCGCCTGCCTCAGCCTCCCAAAGTGCTGGTATTACAGGAGTGAGCCACCGTGCCCGGCCGTCACTATGATTACTGAGAGCACCCATGGGACAGGCAAGGTCCCCTGAAAAAGGGCAAGCAGAGTGCCATCTGTCAAGAACCTAAAAATGATGGCAAAATCATAGGCCAGTAACTCAATGCTCACTTTTAGAGCACTCCTGGAACAAATCAATCTCCATCAGGAAAGAGGAAGATTCTTTGAATGGAAACTGAACTCTCTGCCAGGGACCTCTGCACCATTCCCAGAACCATCTGGTGAGCTTGCAGCATGGCTGGTCACCCCACTCACTATGGACAGATCGCGGAAGCCAAGGTCCCAAGGCAAGGCCTTGCAGATAGGCAGGAGCAAAACTGGTCTTAAAACCCTGGGGCACCAGACATTGCTGTCAGCCTCAGGGAGCTGAGGCTCTCTGATCTGGGCTTCTCCAAGAAAGTAGGAAGAGGACAGGGCTGGCTATAGGCTGTGTCTCCTAAACACAGCCATTGGAAACAGCATAGCTTCCACGTCCAAGAGTTCTACCCATTCCATGCTACCAGCACTCGAGTCTCTCCCCTATGTTTGGAGAAATCTAGCGGTGAATAAAGCAGACCAAGTCCCTAACCTTGTGGGGCTCACATTCTGTTAGGAGAGAATGACAACAAATAAACAAAAATGACACTATGATTTCAGGCAGTGAAAACTGCTATGATGAAAAATAACGCAGTGAAGGGAATAGAGTATAAGAGGTGACATTTGGACAAGAACCAATGGAAGTAAGGCAGTAGCTATGCAAGAATCACAGAGACAAGCATTCCTGGAAGAAGGAACTGCTAGAACACAGGAACAGAGGGGAAAGGTATTTAACCATTTCTCAGTGGGCTTTAGAACACCAGCCACCACTCCCTAACCTGCTCCATAAAGACCTGCCCTTTCCTACTTCAAAGGCCTCCTCCCTCTTGCAGTTCACCACCACAACTCCCCCAGAAGCTTTCTCCAGGAAGGAGAGACAAAATATCTGCTGCCCCCTCCCTAAAGCCTAAAGGGCTGCTACGGACTGAATGTTTGTGTCCCCATTAAATTCACATGTTGAAATCCTAACCCTTAACATTACGGAGACGAGGCCTGTGGGATGTGATGAGGTCATGAAGGTAGGGCCCTCATGAATGGGATCAGTGGCCTTATAAACAAAACCCCAGAGAGCTCCTTCACTTCTTCTGCCATGTGAGGCATAGCAAGAAGGGGAACCAGGAGGCAGGCCATCACCAGACACCAAATCTTCTGGCACTTTGATTAGGACTTCCCAGCCTCCAGAACTGTAAGATATAGGTTTCTATTGTTTATAAGCCACCCAGTCTATATTACTTGGTATAGCAGCCTGAATGGAATAAGACAGTCACTTGCCACATTTCCAGTAAGGTCACCTTGAGAGGCAGTGGCATGATGAAATAAAATAAGCTTTGATATCAAACACAGTGGGATTCAAGAGTCTGCTTTGCTTTCTAACTAGCTATGGTACTTTATGCAAGCCACTTAGCCTCTCTGAGCCTCAATTCTCACTTAGAATGAAGGGAAATGAACCCTACCTTAAGGGGCTACAGGAGTATTGCCCTCAGGCTGCAGAGCAGTACCTGGCAGAGCACCTAGTACATAGTAAGTACTTGGCAAACACTGGCTCCCTGCCCTATCCTGATCCCCTTGGAAATTTAAAAAAAAAAAAAAAAAATTGTTCTTATTCAACCAATTGTGCTAACTCATGTCTTCAGCACGCCTCTGGCAAGGCCCTGGGCCTGCCCATCTGTGGGGTATAGGGCTTAAGAGATGACCCCTAATTCTATCCATTGCACAGTGTGATGGGAAGCCTTGCCCCAGAGAACTGAGGAGGAGAACTGGAGAGGGCAGAGGCGAGCAGAAAAGACATGCACATTGCTTTTGCTGTGAGTGAGAAGGTGAAAATCATTAAGACAAGGCCCTTGAAGAAATCAGGAAAAAGGCAAACAGTTAACTGCCACTGCCAGGTCCTCTCCCACAGCTGGCTCACTGGCTCTTGTCCCCTGGATCTCCATGGGGCAGCCAGCTAGAGGTCAGCCCAGTCTCAGTTCCTCTTAAGAGAAAGGACTATCAGCTATTAACTCAGGGTGTGTCCTTACGCAAGCTCCTTTCCCTTTCTGGGCCTAGGTTCTCCCATCCATACAAAAAGGGGGAGAGCGTGGATGACCTCTAGGGGCCCTTTCAGCTCTGACCTTGCTAATTCCGGAATGACCCTACCAGCCTCATCCCAAGGCTATCTGGCTGCCTGCTGCTGCCATCTGGTGGCCCTACAGGCCCGGCCCCTTCTCAAATATACCCACTTCAGAGGGTGGCTCTTGCTTCTGCTTCAGGTACACACATGCTACACTTCTCTAGACCACAGATCAATGGGTATTCACTGCCAAACACAAAATCCAAATACAATGACAAAACTTCATCTCTCTATCAGAGATGACACAGCTGCAGCTGAGAGCATGAACTCCCTTCTCAAAGACAGAAGGTAACCTGCGCAAGGTCACAGAGCTGCCTGGCTCCCAAGCCAGTATATGATTTCACTTTACCACAACGCTTAGGGCTGGTGGGTACCTGCAAACCAAAAATAAAGTCAGCCTAGAGCCAAGGAACAAGGTTGAAGGTGGAGAAAAAACTGCCAGGACTCCTCGCAAACCTCAAGAAAAGGTAAGGCATGGCACATGAACGGGCTAAGCACTGCTTGCAGAAGTTAACTGGAAATACAAACTTAGGGTACCCAATGTATCTCCCTAATCTTGGAGGTGATCATTCATAAGAACACCTGCAGGGTCTTCCACAAACCAGCCTCCAAGCCACCACCACAGCCTGGATCCTAGACTAGGCAGACCACCAAACAGTGGGGAAGACACCTGGGGAAGCATTGTGTGTTTGTGCATGCTTCCCCCTGCCAGACAGCAGCTCCTCAGGGCAGGGTTATATCTTTTCTTCTCTATCTCCAGGCCTCTTAACACCTGGCTAGAGGAGCTCAGTGAATCCAAGTATACAAGTAGATCCTTTAGGTTTCTGCACAACATGGGACCTGTCTATTCTTTGTGGACTCAACTGATTACACCCTTGGCTCTGTCTGCAGCCTTCCTTTATAGTGTAGACCCTGAAAAAAACACATTGTGTGACTTTAACTAGGTCGCTTGCTTTATCAAGCCTCTATCATCTCACATCTGCAGCATACCGGGGTTTTATTGGATGATCTTCAAAGTCCTTTTAATTCTAAAATGCTAGAATTTGAAACCCCCAGGCAAATCAAGGCTAATCTTCACCTGCAGACACAGCAGCTAAAAATGGGAAAGGAGAAAGTAATCAAACAATGCTTCCCTCTAGTGGTTCAGTGCTGTCACTACACCCTACCTGCGCAGAGCCCCTGACACTCAACTTTTACTCCAATTCACCCTGAACTCTGAGTAACAGAAATCAGCCTGCAGCCAGCAGAGCCCAAGTGCAGGGGAGCGGAAGAGAAAAGAAAGAGGCCAGGCTCAAGAAGCCAAAGAGGCCTCTTAGCCAGTTCCACAATAGTGGAGAAATTATCCATCTTTAGGAACAAATATATTTCGCAACTTGAAGGATCTTTTGTGACCTCTAATTCCCCTCTTCGGATGAAGAAATTGAGGCTCAGGGATGTTCAGGAGGGACTTACCCAAAGTCACAAAGCTGACTCATGACTGAGCCAAAAATAGATGGTCACTCTCCTGCCTCCTGCTAAAGTATCTTGCCTCTCTTCCACGCAACCTCCCAACTGAGGCCCGCGCAAGTGACTTGTCAAGGACATATACATGGGAAGAGATGGCAAAGGAGCCAGTCTCTTGCACTGAGGGGTAAGTGATTTTATTCATTAACTTTAAAATAGTATTTATAGGAGATATAATCAAATTGAAAATATTCAAAATTCAGCATAGAAAACAAAATTCACTCATAATCCCACCTGGCCCATTTCCTTCTAGTCTTTTCTATGCATTCTTCTTTTCTTTCAACAAATTAGAAGTTACAGTATAGTTAATCATTCTTTTCACTTACTATACCATGAGCATATTCCTGTCATTAAATATCCTTCTAAAACATTCTATTTAATGACAATATAATATTCCAACATATGGCTCTGCCATCATTCGTTTAACCAATCTCTCTTCAATTTCATTTGTTTCCATACCTTTGTTTTTGTCATTATAAATTAGGCTGCAGTAAATGGCATTATACTTAATCTTTGAATGCATCCATGACCATTTCTTTAGGCCAGTTTTATTTTTTATAGGATAGAATTTCAGAGCTGGAATGACCCTTAAAGATCATTATGTCAACGTACTGGCCAGATGGAAGAGAGGGGGCCAGAGAGTTTAGTGTCTTGCCAGAGGACAAAGAGAAAGCAAGAGAACCAAGTCAAACTCTCCGTCTATTAAAATGTGACCTTCCCAAAGCCCAACCACAATTTCACACCCTTCCCTGACCAACCTCACCCACACTGACCTCTCCTTCCCCTGAAATCCTAGAGCCTGCAGTGTCTGGGCCACTCCTTTGGCCCTTGGCTACATTCTTTTTATTCTTCTACTAAATATTTAATTGTTCATCCAACCAAAAGCTTCCTAAAGGTGGTTCTGGATTTTAAATTCCCCTGTATTCTGTAGCATAGTGCTATATACATATAGAGAAGCATTTCACAAATATCTGCTAACGGACTAAAGATACCTACGAATTTCCTTCCAATTGCTTGCTGAAATGTAGTATCACTGGCAATAGTTGGAGAAAGATGCTTCTTTGAACAGTAAAAGAAGTTTCGCTGATGAGTTAGAGCTCTCTGAGAAACACAAGATCTGGAATTAGAATAGCAGGCTTGGGGACAAAAGATGGGATTCAAGTTTTAGCTCTGTCCATCTACGTGAAACAGAGCAATGCCATTAACCAATTAGGGACTCTTCTGTGAAGTAAGGATACTACTACTCATCTTGCCAACTTCATATGAGAACACGGATGTGAAAGTACTTGATAGTGATAAAGGTGGTCCATGAGAGTTATGATTGCTGCTGCATTCTCATGCAGCTGCTTCTGTGAATCCCAGAATGGCCTCCTGACCCTCGCTTCTCAGGCACCATTTCCCAGTTTCTACTCCACACATATATCCTTAAAGGAATCTATGGCTGCACTCTTCAGGTAAGAATAAGTGTTTTCTTGAAGCAGAACTTTTTTTTTCTCTGTGAGACAGGGTCTCACTCTGTCAACCCAGGCTGGACTGCAGTGGTGCAATCTTGGCTTACTGCAACCTCCACCTCCTGGCCTCAAGCCATACTCCTGCCCCAGCCTCCCAAGTAGCTGGGACCACAGGCACGCACCACCACACCTAGATAATATTTTTATATATTTTTTTGTAGAGATGGAGTTTTGCCATATTGCCCAGGCTGATCTCAAACTCCTGGGCTCAAGAAATCCACCTGCCTCAGCCTCCCAAAGTGTTGGAATTACAGATGTGAGACACCATGCCTGGCCAAAGCAGAACATCTGACACAGAAGGAACTATCTTCCTGGTTCAGGTCCCTGGATTTGACTAGTTAAGTGGTCCACACTTCCTCATCATCTCTGGAAAGAATGTAACAAGGCAGAAAGAACACTGTGCTGAGAGTCATGAGACTTGATTGAGTTCTGGTCCTAGTTCCTTGACTCACTCACTGTGTCTCCCCTATTTAGTCCTCAGTTTTCACATCTCTAAACTGAGGAATTAAGGCCAGATGATCTGTAAGTTTCTATCCATTACTGACATTCTAAGTATTCTAGGATAAAAACTCATGACTTTAATAAGAATCAAAAAGTATCCATTTCAAAATAAGCCTTTGGGCTCAGCTTGACTTTCACCCATTGGGTTTTCAAAGTTCTAAAGAACAAGCATCATTAATTCCAAAGCACCTGCTTTAAATAGAGCCCATGAGGTCAGAATCTCCCTGAGCTTGGTTGAAGTTTCATGATGTATGGTCCCAAAGAAGATGGAGTAATGTATACTGTCACCCTATTCTGAAAAGGATCTTGGCCCCAAAACAGAAAAATCAGCATTAGGTATATTTATAAACTCAGTTTAGTGTGAATCAATGGCCGGGCTTGAATTTCACTAATGCTTAGACATCAAATGCAATAAAATAATTTCTTGGGCTGTGACACTTGAAAGAGTAGCTAACAGCTAGTCCCTTTCATACGTACCATACAATTCCCCTCTTTAGGAAAACAAAAGAATAAAAAAATCTCAATCAAAAGGACATAACCACGAATCAAATGGAAGGGGGAAAATTTCACTGGAAAGTAGAACTGGATTTCTAGCTTAAAGTTGCCATAAAGTCACTTTCTCTCCTCTTGGTTTCAGTTTTTTTCATTTGCAAAGCGAGGAAGTTGCTTCTTTCATCATTGATTCTCTAAAACTTCTAAGACTCATGGGCTTTTTAAGGTGACACTGAAGAAAGTAAAGAATGTCAAAGAACTCTCTGTATTTGTTCTCACTTTTTCAATCCATATCCCTTGTAAGACCACAAGGCTACTTTGGGATACTGTAGGATCCAGGGAAAGCTTCCAGCATCCCAAAAGCAACTGGATTCTAGACATTCTGACCAACTCCACATAAAGGTTTAGATCTTGTATAAATCATTCCCCTTGAAATTCTAATACACCACCAGCAACCAGCACTTAGCATTTGTAAGCACTGATCTTTCTGTACTCTTCAGGAGTGTTCTGATCAACTTGTTACCTATCCAGAGACATTCACATCCAGCCCCGCAGAGACCTCTGACATAAAGAGAAGAAATGGAGCATGTGATCTCCAGAGAGCTCATGAGTTTCCAAAAGAGTAGTGGGAGCTAATGTGTCTTAAAAAGACATAAGAGCCAGTCCTGTGCTGGATGCTTTAATACATCATCTCTTTCAATCCTCATATCAGGTCAGCAGTTATTTCCCCATTTTCCTAATAAGGAAATAAGTTCAAAGAAATCAGGTTTTTTCATTTGTCTAACATGTCTTAAGTAGGCAAAAGCAAGGATGGCTTCTACCCTCACAGAGCTTACAGTCTAGTGGGAAAGGAAATTAGTCAAAGAATGCTACCAAAAAATAGCACAAAAGAGAGGTTTATGGTGCTATGAGAACAGAAAAAAAAGGAGAAGTGACTTAGTCAGCAATGTCAAGAGAAGTTCTCCCAGATACCTAAGTTAAGGATTAAGATTTTTAAAAAAAGGATTTAGCTAAGTCAAACTGAAGAAGAGGTGCACAGATAAGTGGCCAAATAGAGGGAATATCAGGTGCAAAGGCACTATGGTGGGAAATGAATGATGCTTTCAAGGAACCAAGCAAAGGCCAGAGTGCAGACTGGATAGGGATCAAGAACTAGCATGGTGAGAAATGGGACTGGAAAGGTCAGCAGAGAGCAGATCACACAGGACCTGTAGGGCCACTAAGGATTATATTTTTATCTTAGGAGCAAGGGGAAGCCATCTGAATGTGACGCAATGGCTTTGAAGAGATCTTTCAACTGGGGTATGAAGAATGGGTTGGAGGGGAGAGGGAGGGTATTAGTCCATTCTCACATTCCTATAAAGAATACTTAAGACTGGGTAATTGATAAAGAGAAGAGGTTTAATTGGCTTACAGTTCTGCAGGCTATACAGGAAGCAAAGCTCAAGCATCAGCTTCTGGGGAGGCCTCTGGAAGTGTACAATCATGGTGGAAGAGGAAGCGGGAGCTTGGACGTCATCTGACAAGAGCAGGAGAAAGACAGCAAGGGGGGAAATGGTACACACTTTTAAACAACCAGATCTCATGAGAACTCACTCACAATGGCAAGAACAGTACCAAGAAGAATGGTACTAAACCATTCTTGAGAAATGTACCCCCGTGACCCAATCACCTCCCATCAGGCCCCACCCCCAACACTGGGGATTACATTTCAACATGAGATTTGAGTGGGGACACACATCCAAACTATATCAAGGAGTAAATATGGGAAGACCAGGACACCAGTTAAAGGCTACTGCCGGATTCAGTTAAGAGGTGACAGTGGGCTGAACCAGGGTGGTGACAATGGAGACAGAGAGAGGTGGAGCTGCCCACAGTCACACAATCAGTAGGTTAAGAGAGCTAAGATTCAAGCCTCCATCTAGCTGACTTCAAAGCCCAGGTTTTTCTCTACCTTGCCATTTACTTATTCATTCAGCACTTAGTTACTGACCATCTGTTATGTATCAGGCCTGTGCCAGATGCTGGGGATATGGCCATGAACAAAACAGACACTGCTCTCGTGTAATTTACAGTCTAGACATTAAACAAATAAGAATACAAAGAGATGTATACAATTACAAATTGGGATGAGTACCATGAATTTTAATAGGTAATATTACAAATTAGGCCACAAAAATCTTCCAGGTTGTTGATAATATGAAAGAGCCACTTGCCTACTGCATGCAAGTAAAAGACTTTAGGAAACTTTGCTGCCAGAGTTTGATAATGAGTATCTCAGGCCTCTGAGCCCAAGCTAAGCCATCATATCCCGTTACCTGCACGTATACATCCAGATGGCCTGAAGTAACTGAAGAATCACAAAAGAAGTGAAAATGGCCTGTTCCTGCCTTAACTGATGATATTACCTGGTGAAATTCCTTCTCCTGGCTCATCCTGCCTCAAAAGTTCCCCCACTGAGCACCTTGTGACCTCCACCCTTGCCTGCCAAAGAATAACCCCCTTTGACTAATTTTCTACTACCTACCCAAATCCTATAAAATGGCCCCACCCCTATCTCCCTTCACTAACTCTTTTCGGACTCAGCCCACCTGCATCCAGGTGAAATAAACAGCCTTGTTGCTCACACAAAGCCTGTTTGGTGGTCTCTTCACATGGAGGTGTGAGAAAGAGTATGGCATCCCTGGCCAGCTCATGAGTTTCAGGCTAGTAGTCTCAAGGTCACATTAACCCTGTGGAAATAGAAGTCTTTCTAAAAGCCACTACTAAGTCTTTAATTTACTTACATATCCCAGGCAGCCATCACTTATGTATGCATTTTACAATAGTTGGGATCTTTCACAGACTCGTTCATTTGAACATCACAGCAGCCCTATGTAGAATGCAGGCAGGTTTTAATATCAAACTTCAGAGTTGAGGAAACTGAGGCCTAGACAGGTAAAGTGACTTAATCAAGGTCAACAAACCAGGAAGGCACCCAGATCTGCCATCCAACTCTCACTAGAAGCACCTCCAGCCAGGAAACCATGAATCTCAGATGAGACACCTGCAGGTCACTGAGCCTGAATAAAGTCACCCAGGAGTCCCATGAAGTTCCTGAGAACAATGATCAGCAACATTAAGCAGCTTGGGAAAGGTTTCTAGAATGCAGCACCATGAGCCTGAGACACAGGTACCCTTGCCAACTCTCCCAGATTAGAACAGGTTCTCTTGGACTCTTTCCAAGTGCCTCTGACTAACAGAAAAGTATTTTTCCATCACAAACACTGCAGGCAGGCATCAGACAGACTCCTGAGAGGGGAGGGCAGAGAACACATCACAGATTCCCATACAGACAATCTATAAAGTTATTCTGATACCGTGTGAACTGCCCTAGCTAAGCACCTACCACTGGGGATGTCCAGTATTGAGCAGTGTTTCTCAATCTTGACACTATTAACATTTGGGGCTAGATAATTCTTTGTTATAGGGGGCTGTCCTTGCATTATAGGATGTTTAGCAGCATCCCTGGCCTCTACCCATTAGACGCCAATAGTGTCTGTGCATAAATTCTTTTTTAATCAATATCACACAACTAATGCCTCCCAGAATGAGACTGAGAGCAGCCTCTGTGCTGATGTGGCCTGCAAGTTCGTTCCAGGAACAATTCACCACTGGAGCTTGTGAAAACAACTAGAGTCAAATAACTCCTTGTTCCACTAATGAGCTGCTCCTGACCCTGTGAGGAAACCTTATTCCCATTAATGTGAGCGCTGAGTCTGATTAAATAGAAGCCCTGGGTGTTTCTTCTCAATGACACTGGGCCAGAGCACAGGCCTCCACTGCTGTGGAAGGAACACAAAATTGGTGAATCAAACAACAGGAAACTCCCATTTACCCAAAATTCAGTACAAAAACCAGGACATTCAAACCTCCCAGGTTTAACCATTCTGGACTTAGGATAAAGGAGTAAGTGGCAATGTACAAAAACAAGCAATCCGAATTAACAAGCTAATTAAATAGCTGAAACGTTACCAAAAACTCATGCTCTTGAAAGGAGGCAGGAACCTGAAGCTGAGCTCCAGAGGAGCTGGGGTGACTCAGTGTCAGAGACATGGGTTCCAACCTCCCACCCCAAGGGCTGGGCTGCTGGCCCAGATGCGGGAATCACCTCAGTTATAATGCTTCAAAGCTAAAATCAACGAAGCAACATCTTTATGTCTTTCATTAGTCAACTACCTAACTAGTTAAAGGGTTTACTGACAGACTCAACCAAATTCACCACCATTTGGTAGTAAGTGTATTTTAATGTACTGCAATTCTTGGAAGACTGACTAACCATGAAATGCCTACCTATGAACACCCAATCACTCAAGATGACTGCTAATTTCTAAGCGACCTTTGCACTTTGTACTTAGCTCTACTGTTGCACATCTCATACTGGAATATAGTAAAATTTTATCATAGGTCTATCACCCCTAATGGACAGTGGACTCGTTAACGCCAAGATTTACATCTAGTACAAGGCACAGTACATAAAAAGACCCTCACCATTTGTATGATGGATGGATGATAAAGTTTTCCATCTCTATATTCTCAGACTTATACCTATCTACATACATTCTAGTGGGAAGATATGGCCTATGTCTTTTCTCCTCCATTTCCCCAAGGCTTAACACATTGCTCAATAGGTGCCTAATAAACATTAACCTACTTGGTTGGACACCAGAATCCAAAAAGACAAACAAGCTTTCTGTTCATGAACATCTAAGTCCCAGGAAAGAGGTCAGAAATCCTAGCTATCTACCCTGCCTTATATGCATTTGTATATGTGAAGTCTCTTTTAACTATAAAGAGTTTGATGCAGGAAAATGAGTACATTCTCTGATAGGCAGTGGAGACACAGAAGTGAGCAAGACTAATCTGGTGGCTTCCTTCACAGAGCTTATTATCTGAAACAAAAGAGAGATACCAACAATTACACACACACAAAACCCAGCTACCATGCTCAGGGAGTCTCTTTAGGAAAAGCTTCTGTAGATAAGCCCAATCTTCAAGCAATCTGAATCTCTTTGAGGAAAGTGATGACCGTCCTCCTAAATGAATGACACACTTTCCTTAGAGCATCCTCCAAAGTAGTAATATGGAAAGCCATTATACATCTTTGTTATTCAGGCCACTGTTTCAAAATGATCATGAAATGTTTTAAAAGACCAATTAAAAGCATCATAGATATGACTGCTCATAAGTCTACATTTGTGTATAGAAATGTGTAGTATGTGTGACTTACCAAGGATAGCTGAAGCTGACCTGAAAACCTGCAAAAGCCAGAAATTCCTGAAAATAAGAATCACTAGGTATTTGGGAGTCTAGAGATGTATGTGTAGCTAGCAAGCAGGACAGGAGTAGGTAAGGGGACTCCTGAGAACCCCTGAAGCTCAGAATACTTTGACATGATAACAGATCTTGGGAATTGCAAATTGGCTGGGGAACTCTGTGAAAATCAACAGGCAGGGGCAAGAATATGAAGGCCAGGAAAGCAGAACCGCCCTAAGGGAAAGATGAGAAACAAATAAAGATTCAGGAAAAGATGAAGATGCCAAAAGCTGTATGGCACGATGTGAGAACATTTGAGGGAATCTATGAGATGTCTGAACCAATATACATAGTTTATTACGGTCAACACAAAAGTTTAAATCAGAATACCATGCCAGCTACGAATCAAAATAGTGCTCCTACTTGAATCTTGAGATATTTATCTTTCACTTAACATTTTCCGATGCTTTTAATGTAGACTTAGAAATGCAAATAGCTATGACAAAGTAGGGACTTCCCAACAAGCTGGGCAAATTTCTGGGTGACGCTTGCTGCAATGGATCCCTTCTCAAAACCTCATGGGCTCTTAGGACCGGAAGGAGTTAACTTAACCCAGGCTTATCTTTTTGGGTACAAACCTGTGACCCTGAGAAGAAAAGCCACATATCTGGCTGATGGCAGAACTAGACCCCAGTATCCCCGTCGCTGATCCTTAAGCTTTCATCAATAAAAAGCCTTAACCCCAAGCACTCACAGCTGCTTAGACAGCTGTCCCCCAGCTGCTCTCACCAACCGTAAGTTCTCTGCTACTGTCTCACCTGTCTGAGCAACCAGGTGCGTCCACCCACTCCAGACGGCAGTGACCTTTTCATTCTGGAAACAATGTGCTTCTATTTTCTGGGGCACAGGAAGGAAAGCAGCCTCAGTAGCCAGTTGCCCATGCTTGTTGCTTCCCCAAACATAGACCTCTCCTGCATCTTAAACAAACAGAAGGGGAACAAAAGAAGTGAGGGAACATTAGTCCAAAATGATGGAAAATAACAGAAGTCTAAAAAATAAGTGGTTAAAAGAAGTCGTTTTATACTTACATTACAACATTGAGTGGAGCCAAGCAGGATACAAAATTTGTGTACAGCATAATAACATATCACAAGATTTTTTTAAATTCTACACATAAAAAACAAGGCCAAATGTTCTTAGTAGTTCAAGAAAAAAAAATGTGTGGTTTTTCTCTTCATTTTTTCATTCAACAAATATTTATTCAACATCTACCACGTGCATGAGACATGTTTCTCTATTTTCTACGTTTTTAAAATATATGCCTATACTACCTTTTGTATGAAAAAAAATGCTTTAACTTTCAAAATAACAGGTTAAAAGATACATTATTTAAGCTTAAATTTTTTAAACATAAGATTATTTCACCGCATGCCCTGTCCAGCAGAAAATATAATGCTATAGAATTGCATTTGGATAGCACTTCAGCTTGTTTTAACCTCACAATCATCCTGTGATACAAGCAGGAAAGTGACTGACTGACATTGTGATTTAACAGAAAGAGAGCAAATTCAGAGTCAAGTGACTCTAGTTTCTATTCCTGGATCTGCTAACTAGCTATTGACCTTGGACAAATCACTTCCTCTCTAAGACTTAGTTTCACCAGCTGAAAATTGGAAGGGAAGGCTGTTGGTGTAGAAGGGCAGACAATATGACACTAGTAACAAGAATAACTGGTGGGTGACTGTGGCAAGCCAGGGAGTACGTGCCTGCCTAAAAGGCATTCACATTCAAAAATACTTTGTAAACGAAAGCCATACAAAATGAGGCCATGGGCTATAATTTACCCTACGGCTAGTCAGTTTGTGACTCCTCAGCTTTTCCAACCCTTATAATCCAAGGATCTACAACTGTACTATCCAATACAGTAGTTCACCACCTACATATGGCTATCAAACAGTTTAGATGTTGCTAGTCCAAACTGAGATACATTATAAGTGAAATGCTACTGTCTCACACAATGGACTGCAAAGACTTAGTGCAAACAGAGTGGGGCTCATTATAATTTCATATGGGTTACATGTTGAAATAATATTTTGGATATACTGGGTTAAGTAGATATATTATTAAAATTAATCCCACCTGTTTCTTTTATTTTTTGAAATTGTGGCTCATATTATATTTCTATTAGCACTGTTCTAGAACATAAATTAATCAAGGCTGGAAGATATTAAATTACTTTTCAGGGATCACATGGCTAATAAGGAGTCAAATAGGGACTAGAAGTCAGGTCTTCTGCTTTCACTGCATTTTGTAGCTTCCCAATAAAACTTTATAGTATTGCTTGCCCTAGGGCAGTCTAGTATAGTCCAAAAAACTGATGGAAAGTCAAACAGTATCATTAAAGGGCATTAGACTAAGGTTCAGAAGTCTCCAGTTCAAGTTCCATCTGCTACCCGATCACTGTTTGACAATGGGCACATCACTTCACATTCTAGGTCTGTCTTCTCAACTCTAAGATGAGGGAGTGTAAATCACTGAAACCTTTTTGTCACTCAGGTGACCCTGCAACACTGACATTCTGCAGTTCTGTGAAGTGAATCTGGTGTATTACATTCCCAGAGAGAGATCAACCTCCTGGACTTCCTCAGGGTATGCAAAGTATGAAGACCTCTTACAAGATAGCAAAGAAGCCCCCTCGGCAAAGTATCAATCCATTAAGTGGACTGGTGAGCTACAAAGAAGACACTGATGATGAAGCCTGTGTAAACAACTTCACTTATCTTAGTAGCTCTAAACCATCTTTTTGAAAGTCAAACTGTCTTCCAGATGAGGATCATTATGCTGTTGCCTCAGCAGGTAAAATTAAATTATGCTGCAATGCCAAATAGTTATATAATCTACAACCCCTCCAGAGAAAATGTCTAAAGAGCATTGAACAAAATTCAATGTGTAACAGCTTGAACCACATGAAGAAAGAGAGGGCTATTAATCTTTTTTTTTTTTAAATTTTTGACACGGAGTCTTGCTCTGTCACCCAGGCTGGAGTACAGTGGTGCGATCTTGGCTCACTGCAACCTCTGTCACCCGGGTTCACGCGATTCTCCTGTCTCAGCCTCCCAAGTAGCTGGGATTACAGGCACATGCCACCATGCCCAGCTAATTTTGAATTTTTTAGTAGAGATGGGGTTTCACCATGTTGGCCAGGCTGGTCTTGAACTCCTGACCTCAAGTATTCCACCTGCCTCAGCCTCCAAAGTGCTGGGATTACAGGTGTAAACCACAGTACCCAGCAGGGCTATTAATCTCCACAATCTTTAGCTCATTTTCAAAATATCAAAAATCATTTCATTTTGTGAATATACTAAAAATTACTAAATTGTATACTTTAAATGAAATGTAAATTCTTTAATCGTATACTTTAAAAGAAATTTAATTTATTATATATAAATTACATCTTAATAAAAATATTCAACATTTCTATATAAATAACACCATAATAAATGTGCCCTACATATGAAATACTAAATTTACTACCAACAAGAATTTTTAAAAAGTTGATGTTGACAAACAATTAGACAAGCTCTAGGTTTACATACCATCAGTCATTTCAGATTAATCAGAACAAAACAGAAACACCTCATAGTCTACTTTTATTCTCAGAAAAGAATGCCTTCTCCATCCCTCATTGACTGTGGGGCACGAACACATCCCTTCTCACCCTAGGGTCTCCAGTCCTTCCTCTGTAAAAGGAAGGGAGGAACTAGATACCCAGTGGAGTCCCTTATAGGTGGGATTCATTTCAACTCAACACTTTTAACAAATATTAATATATAAATCTACCTGATGTGAGACGTAAGTTAAAAGCAGGTGCTTTTTTATTAGATGTTTGTTTTAAATTCATTAAATAACAAATTATCTGCAGCTCAGAATTTGCAAAGCATTTAAACTCTCATATTAGGGCTCCTGTGCTCTTGAAATAACTTCTCAGCTGGGCTGCATTGCAAATTTGAAGTCGAAGAATGCATACCACCATTAATTTACATATATTATGGACACACCTGAATTTCTACATAAAACACTAAGTATGGAAGTCCCTCCTCTTTGCTTAAAAAATAGAATACATTCAACTCTGTGAGAGGTCTTACCAAACAAAATATTATAAATCTCTCAGATGTATAGTCTCCAGTCTACCAGCAGGGGTCAGGGCAATGTGGGCCAAAGAAAAGGGATTACTGTCACTTTCAAGAAAATGCTGTATTGCCTTGGAAGGAAAAGTCACTAGACAGTTTATACTGTATTGGCTCGGTGTTTCAAATGGAAGGATGAATGCGCAGCCAAAGAGAGAGATATAGTGTAGAATAAAAAAACAGTTAAGATAGAAAAACAGATAGATCAAAGAGATGAAGTAGATAAATTAGAGAAATATATAACAATATAAAATATTCACAAAACTATGTATCTAGAGTTAGATATATAGATATATAGATTAGATATTAAGATACAAAGATTAAAGATAAATAAAACAGATAAACAGAGTAGATAGATAGACAAATGGAGATTGATAAATGGATTAGAAAGATACAGATGGATAAATGGATTGGAAAGATACAGATGGATAAAACAGGTTACTTTAGTATACACAGGTAGAAAGCTTAGACAGTTGTAATACACACCAAAACAGATTAGATGGATAAGACAGCAGCTTCTGCCCTCCTAATCGTAGGTATATGAGAAAACTACAAAGAATTAATAATTATATAATACACTGTGTTATCCATATATGCTATATATAAATTTACTGTTGATTATATGATTTGACAACCACCATTACCCTGAGAGGAAGACATTATTATCTTTATTGTGTAGTTAAGGAAGCAAACTCAGACGAAATGGAAGTGAGCCTATGTTTGCTATTCATGATTTATATGTATTATATTTAATTCTCATAACTACCCACAAAGTCATTTATAGACAAGAAGATGGTCTCAGAAAGGAAAAGTAATTTGCCTAAGAGCATACCAGTGATAGCATCAGAATTCTAGCTCCAAAGTCTATGACATTCCCTCTGTATTTCAATATCACCACTTCAGGCAGTCACACAGAGAATCCTGGATGGCATGTTAAACCGTGAAAGAGCCGGTACCTACCTGTTAATGAAGCTGAGTGGTCTGAGCCAGCAAGAACACACATTGCTTTAGAATTCTCTAGACCTACAAAAGAAAAAATTTTCTTCTGAATTACATTTATAACAGAAACAACTGGGCAGAGAGGGGACACTCAGTCAGCACCATGGGCGTGGGAGACACTCAGCCAGTGCAGGCAGGCCTGAGTCAGCAGCACTGGCCAAGAAGATGGCTGGCATTGTAGGGAGCCTGGTAACACACCAGGAGATTGAACAATCAAGTAAATATATTCAGGATAAAGGAGCCAGATTCATCACTATCAAAGAGCGGAGGAAAGGTACAGATATGAAAAGGGGAAAAGCTAGAATCAACCATGTAATATTAGATAGTAATTGGAAAAATCAGTGTAAACTCATGATTTCTAGTAGAGACAGATAAATAGACATAGGTGTGTATACGTAAAAATGTGTGTGTGTGTGTGTGTATTTCCTAACTTCAGAGGTTGAGTGGGTCTAGAAGCAATGACATCTCATACATTCAGCTGCCATCATATGCAGGCACTTAAATAACCCCAAGCCTCCTAAGAACACACAGTCAGAATCAGATTCTGAACTGGGCTTCTTTCTCCAAATTCAGCATTTTTCCTTCCTTAATGACACTGCTAAAAGCGGAGCTAGCCTGTGATGACATGCAGTCTAGCATGCAGATCGATGCAGACTTATTCTGTAACTTTTTTTTCTGACACTTCTTTTTAATTAATAACTGTTGTAATAAAATGGCCCTCACACCTTCAAGTGTCCTCTGGAATGATAACAGGACAAAGCAGATGTTTTCACCCACGTTCACCAGAGAGGAAGTACTGGGCCCCTAGTGGCCAGGTGAAGAGGGGACAGCCAGGGTTACAGCCCCAGAACCTTTGGCAATGAGGTGAGTACGGGAGGATGAAAAGTGAAAGACTTTGAGGACTGGAAGTTGATGATCCATTCTAATGTCTCATCAGAGAATTCCCCCAAACCAACTCTGAATCTAAGCTGTGCCCCACCCAAACAGATGCCAAACAGGTTGTTTAAATGAAATGAAATAAAAAACATTTTTTCCCACTAATAACAGGTCCTGTGCTAAAATATAGAGCAAAATGACACACAGTTTCCATCCTTTAAAAGTTCATAATCTTTAGCATATGAGAAAACATACAGACAATTCATAATAATACAATATATTGTGCTATCCATGCATGTGAAGCTACTGCAGTGAATGCTAGAAAAGAAAAGGTCTTTACTGAGAAAGGTGTATCTGACCTAGGCCTAGAAAAATTCTTAGAATTTTTCCCAGAGGGAACACAAAGGAAAAGCTTTTCAGCCAGAAGTAACAGTTTGCCCGTAAACACAGAGAAATGAGAAGGCAGGATATGCCTGGGGAGAAGTGAATACCTTGATGAAAAAAAACAAAAATGTTTGAGAAGTCTAAGTTTACATTATACATGTTTCTAATGTCATGTGAAGTGAACTACCTGTCCCACATCCAATGCTCCTTCTCCTTTCTAAGAGTACCCTCCCCAGCTCAACCCATGGGTTTCAGGGAAGCTAAGTCCACCTCCAGCTGAAAGAGAACACCTCCAGGACTTAGAAAAATCAGAATGATCTCAACACCCAATTACATCACTCCCACTGCAACCCATCCTTCCGTATTTTTCCCCCACCCCTTCCCACCACCCTCAAAAATCCCTGATTTGTTCCAGGCAACAGGAAAAGCAGCTACAAGTCTACTATGCAAGTTTTTCCTACAGCCAAGCCTCGGTAAACTGGGTCACAAAGTAAAAGAGTGAGAAAACAGAAAAGGGAGAAGAGGAGGAAATGGAGACATGGTACAGTACACAGAGGGAGAAAGGCCCACAAGGAGAGCAGAGAGAAAGAACGAGAGATAGAGACAGGGGAAGAAGGGGAGGGGGAAGAAAAGGAAGGAGAAAATACAGACCAAATGACCAACAGACCTACGGGCAGAACACGTTACTTACCCCTCGTATTTTCGCATAGAAAGACTTCCCTGTGGGAACACTCCTGGCCCCTCTGTCTACATCCTCACTCACTCCTGCTTCCTTTTTGGGAGAAGGAACTGGCCACGCAAGGCACGGTCCTCCTGGGCTCCCTCTTTGGGGTGTGCCTGCCTGCAGAGAGGGTACGTCCTCATGTCCTCTTGGTCAGGCATTAAGTTTAGCAGGGCCAACTCTATACAGCTACCACAGTGCTTGGTGGGTAAATTCAATCTGAGATTCAGAATTAGAGGCTCACTATGACTATACATTGTCTTCAAACCCCTAATCATGTCTTCCAATCTAGCTTTTAACAGTCCTAGAGTTACCATTTCAATCTCCACCTACCTGACTTGCATCTATGCCTCAATGGGTTCCAAACTCTGGCAGCAAAGAGAGTTGCTTCTACTGGGCTGACAAAAACTGCCAGCAAGACTAACAGACCAACTAATAGAGAAAGTTAGAGAGATCAAGAAATAACAAAATCAAAAATCCATTTAATCCTTTTCTGCATGTTTATGTCTCTACTTCCTGACAAAGAACAAATACAGGACTAAAGAAAGAAGCATCTTACCTGTCACTCTGCTTGGTTCCTTTGCTGTGAAAAACAATGGAAGAGTCTGCCCAGGGCACAACCGTCGTCCACATGATGCCAAACCAGTCCCCCACTGGAACACGATGCCACTCGCTTCCCAACAGAATGGAAGAGAAAGCAGAGAAGATGCACATCAGGATAAGACTAGATTGCTCTTTGAACCTCACTGCTATGAGAAATTCCCAATTCTTTCTCAATTAATATGGGTGTTATGGAGAAGCTCAATTGCTTCAAGAGGTCCTGCAACTGGTCCAGGGATTACCACCAAGCCAATCACAAATTCAGTCTTCAGGGCAGACTAAGACCATCAAAGTAAATTCCAATACCACACAACTTCCTATAAAAAGTTCCGGGACACTCCTCCAGAGTCAAATCAGTGGAATGACACTTTATTCATGATTAACCTGAAAAGACAACTCAGACCTGAGACAAAGCAGCAAAGAACCTTGAAGATCATCAAGTCCATTCCTCACATTTAGTAGATGAGAAAACTGAGGCCCTGAAGAAAGGATGTGATCTGTCTCTCCACGCAGGAAGCTAACAGCAGAGAAAATGCCAGGACTCAGTTCTTCTAACACCTAATGTAGTGCCCTTTCCACGACACCAAGACGAATTCAAAGATTCCTAATTGCCAAGTAAATACATACTTATGACTGCAAGATAGCTTCTTAATAGCCATGATTTCAGTGGAATGGCCTTTTACTTTCATGCCCACTGAATCTAATTAATGTACCTATGTTCTGAACCTCATACAAAGGCAAAGATGAAATTCTAGATATTTGGTCTACAGACAGGTGTGTGCAACTAGGATCCATCACCCAACAGCAACATTAAAGTTCTGCTCCTTTGGGAGTATCCTATAAACAGCAGTCCTTTTTTAGGCTGTAAACAGACAAGGCTGTTTTGTGAAAAAAAAGCTATGACCACTGAGCACAATGTGAGCAAAGCACAGTGCTGAAACAAAAACTTATGATCTCTTCAACAAATTGACTACAAGAGGAAAAAAAAAGAGGAAAAACTTTACAGATTATAAGAGACTTCAAATAGCTGACAGGAGATTAATATCCAGAATATATAAAGAACTCCTAAAACTCAACAACCAAAAGAAACAACTCAATTAAAAAATGGGCAAAGATGTAATCCCAGGACTTTGGGAGGCTGAAATGGGAGGACTGCTTGAGCCCAGGAGTTTGAGAAGACCCTGGGCAATATAGTGAGACCTCATTTCTACAAAAAAATTTTAAAATTAGCCAAGCATGGTGGCGAACACCTGCAGTCCCAGCTGCCTGGAAGGCTAAGGTGGGAAGATCACTTGCGCCTGGGAGGTGGAGGCTGCAGTGAGCCAAGATCACGCCACTGCACTCTATCCTGGGCAACAGAGTAAGACACTGTCTCAAAAAAAAAGTGGGGAAGGAGGGCGCAGTGCAAAGGATTTGAACAGACATTTCTCCAAGAAGATACACAAATGTCCAGTAAAAACATGAAAAGATGCTCAACATTGCTAACCATTAGGAAAATGAAAAGAGATATCACCTCACACATATTTTGATGCTACGATTTTAAAAAAACAGAAAATAACAAGTGTTGGTGAGTTTTCGGAAAAATTGGAACCTCGTGCACTCCTGGTGGAAACAAAATGGTACAACTTCTGTGGAAAATAGCATGGTAGTTCCTCAGAAAATTAAAAATAGAATTACCATATGAACTGATAATTTTACTTCTGGGTATATATCCAAAAGAATTGAAAGGAGGATCTTGAAGAGATATTTGTACACCCATGTTCATATCAGCATTATTCACAATAGCTAAAACATGGAAGCAACTCAAATGTCCATTGACAGATCAATGGTAAACAAAATGTGATATATCCATACAATGGAATATTATCCACTTTAAAAAGGACCTAAATGCTGATATATCCTACTCCATGGATGAACCCTGAGGACATCATGCTAAGTGAAATACGCCAGTCACAAAAAAGACAAATACTGTATGATTCCACTTAGATGAGGGACTTACAGTAGTCAGAACTACAGAGACAGAAAGTAGAATAGTGATTGCCACAGGCCATTGGAATGGGGAGTGGGGAGTTATTGTTTAATGGGTATAGAGTTTCAATTTTGCAAGATGAAAAGAATTCTGGAAATGGATGGTGGTGATGATTACATAATGATATGAATGTACTTAATATACTTAAGAATGATTAAGATAATAAACTATATACTATGTATATTTTACCATTATAAAAAATTAAGAAAAAAACAATTTTTTTAAAAAAGAAAGACTTGTGATACATATCAACTAATTACAATATGTAGACCTCATTCAGGCTGGGCACAGAGGCTCACACTGTAATCCCAACACTTTGGGAGGAGAAGGCAGGAAGATTGTCAGAGGCTGGGAGTTCAAGACGAGCCTGGGCAACATACCAAGACCCATCTCTACAAGAATAAAAATGTAAAAATTAGCGGAGTGTGGTGGCACACATCTGTAGTCCCAGCTACTTGGAAGGCTGAACCAAGAGGACTGCTTGAGTCCAGAAATTTGAGGTCGCAGTGAACCATGAACACACCACTGCACCCCAGCCTGGACAAGACAGGGGGACCCCATCTTAAAAATACATATATATATATATATATATATATATATATATATATATGCATGTGTGCGTGTGTGTGTAAATATATTTGTGTGTGTGTGTATATATATATAGGCATGGGAAGAACTGTATCCCCCTAAAATTCAGATGTTGAAACCCTAATGCCCAGTGTAACTAGATTTGCAGATAGGAGCTATGGAATGCAATAAAAGTTTCAGGAGGTCACATGTGTAGGGCCTTAATCTAATAGGACTGGTGTCCTTACAAGAAGAGGAAGAGACATCAGAGATCTCTCGCTCTCCACAGGCACACCAAAAAATGCCGTGCAAGAACCAAGTAAGAAAGTGGTCACCTACAGGCCAGGAAAAAAAAAAAAAATCACAAGAAACCAATCCTAACAACACAATAATCTTAAGACTTTTAGCCTCCAGAATGATGAGAAAATAAATGTCTGTTCTTTAAACCTCCCAGTTTGTGGTATTTCGTTATGGCAGCCCTAGCAGATTAGTACTGTGGTACACCCATACCAACAAATACTACTCAGCAATGAAAAGGAATGAATTATTGATATACACAACTTGGATGAATGTCTAGGGAATTATGTTGAGTGAAAAAAGCCAACCTCAAAAGGTTATATACTGTATGATACCATTCATATAACATTTTCAAAATGACAATATCATAGAGGTGGAGAACAGAAGAGTGCTTAGCCTAGGGCTAAGAAGTGGTTATAGGCACGTAGAAATGGGTATGGCTATAAAAGGGCAACAGGAAGGATCCCTGTGGTAATGGAACTGTTCTATGTCTTGATTGTATCAATGTTAATATCCTCATTATGTTATTGTACTATAGTTTTGCAAGATACCATTAGGGGAAACTGGGAAAAGAATACACGAGGTCTGTTTTATTTTTGCAGCTGCATGAGCATCTGCAATTATCTCAAAATAAAAAGTTGAATTTTTTTTGAAGTATAATCAATGCTAAGCTCAGGACTATCAGCACAGTCCTGCATTGAGCTCTTCCTCACCTCCTCTCTCCTTCCTCCACTCCACAACTGGACTCACGAAGCACTTGAGCCTCAGCTGCCACAGCCAATTAGTGCTGTCCTTCAGTTCAAAAGGAGTAAGAGCAGAAAAAATGAAAAGGGGAGAGATAAAAGGGTCACCGTTCTCCCACATGCCACCTCCCTGTCCCCCTCACATACAGACTGTCAGTCCCATCACCCACTCACAGTACAGGAGACAAGCTCACTTAAAGCTTTTAAATTAATAAACATTAAAATCTATTAGGAAGGCAGTGCAGTTGCCTGCAAAGAATATGGGCCTTAGGATGCAAACCATCCCAGCCTCTGATCCCAGCTCTACCTTACTCCCCGTGAAAGCTTACACAAGCACTTTAACTCTGTGCCTCAGTTTCTTCACGTGTAAAATGCAACTCGCATCACTTCCTGGTTGTGAGGATTAAAGTAATCAAATCAATAGCACCTAGCACCATACCTAGAACGTAAAGAGCTAGAAAACTTCATTTCCTTCCTCCCTACCTGCTAATGTCTTTCCCACATGACTTCTGCCTTATGTTCTCTCCTTTTCATCAGAAACACAATGCAGCAGGACCCTTTGAAATATTCCCTAAAGGGTTTGTCCCCTAAAGTTCAGTTTCCTCTTATTACAGACCTATTTTTTAAAAAGGGGGGCAGGCTAGGCACAGTGGCTCACACTTGTAATCCCAGTACTTTGGAAGGCCAAGGTGGGAGGACTGCTTGAGGCCAGAAATTCAAGACCAGCCTGGGCAACATAGCAAGACCCTGTCTCTACAAAAAGATCTTAAAAATTAGCAGGGCATGGTGGTATGCACCTATAGTTCTAGCTACTCAGGAGGCTGAGGGAGTCAGACAGCTTGGGCTCAGGAGTTCAACGCTACAGCGAGCTATGGTCGAGCCACTGCACTCCAGCCTGGGCAACAGGTGAGACCCCGTCTCTAAAAAATATTAAAAATAACAATAAAAAATAAAGATAAAATGATCACCTGTAGCAGCTAATGCATGCCTCAGTCCAGCAGCAATACAAACAACCTTCTCTTTATGGAGCTGTCAAAATAAAGAAAAGGATTTAGATCTCAGAACCATCCACCTACAAAATTGTATATAATTTATACCCAAATACAGTGCAGTACGCTCCTCACTATGGGTCTGACTGGTTTAAAGCAACCACTCCCCCAACATTTCCACCCATAAATACCTCTATATTTATCCCTAAAAGAAAAAAATATATCTTTTAAAATGCCATATCACAACACCATATGACAACAACTCTCAGGGCTGAAGGGCACTTATAAGGTCATCTAGTCCAAGAGTTAGTAAATGTTTTCTGTAAAGAGACAGTTGGTAAATGTTTTACAGGCCATAGTTTCTGTCACACTACTCAGCTCTGCCATTGTAACATAAAAGCAGCTCTAGACGATACATAAACGAATGAGCATGACTGTGTGCCAGTAAGACTTTATTTACCAAGGGTTCAAAGTTTCCCAACCTGATCTAGTCCAATCCCCATCCAACAACACCCCACCAAGTGGTCATTCAACTCCTGCCAAACACCTACCCCCAGTGACATAGGGATCGCCATTTCCCCAGATGCCTGTTCCCTCTTTGCACAGTTCCATTTATCTCTTTAGGTGGAACCAAATCTAGCTGCCTGCAACTCCTGACAATGCTTTCCAAATATTTGAAGACAGTTGTCATGTCCTCCCTAAGACATCTTGTAGTGGTTTTAAAAATAGGTCCTCAAATTCTTTGCTACTCCTCCCTTCAAGATGTGGAGCTTAATATCCCTCCCCTTGTGTGGGCTGGACTTAGTGACATGCTTTTAATAAAGAGAATAAAGAAGCAATGAGTGACTCAGAGTCTAGGCAAAAAAAGGCACTAAGGCTTCTTGCTTAGCATCTCTCTGTCTCTCATCACTCCTGGCGTAAACCAGATGCTATGTCTGAAAAGTCCAATAGAAAGGTTCACATGGCAAGGAACATGCAACCATTAGGGCTTTATCACATTTGTTTATTTACAGGTTCACGGAGATCGCAAGCAGACCCAGCTAACATCTCAACTGCAACTTCATGAGAGACCAGCTAAGCTGTTCCTAAATTCCTGACTCTCTGAAACTGTGACATAATAAATGTTTGCTGTTTTAAGCTGCTAAGGTTTGGAGTAATTTGTTACACGGCAATAGATAACTAATGAAGATCTTTTCTTTAAGCAAATATTCCCCATTCATCAGCCATCACTGGGTTTCAAATTCCCTTCCCCTCCTGGTCTTCACTTCTCTAAATATGCTCTAGTTGTTCAATCTTTCTCTTTTAAAGGAACTCTATAGCATCATTCTAACCCCATTAACGTTTATCACATTTGTTTATTTACAGGTCCACAGTGTCTTTCTAAACTTTAGGACTCTCAAGGGTAGGACCTGAGTCTTATATACCTTTATGCCCAGGGCCTAAGCACTAAATCCACAACAAAACATGACATCGCAGATGCAGGCTGAATGGCAGAAAGGACTGGGCTCTGGCCTTCCTTCTCCTGAAAACTATACTTCTGTCAATGGAGTCCACAATCACATTAGCTTTCAGGAAGATCAAATCTTAGTGTTAATACAATTCGAACATATCATCCTTTATATTTTTCTTTTGTTTTTCCCCAAAAAACTAACTGAAGGGTTTTACATGTGACTTCAGTCTCTTTAACACCACTCACCTCCCTCTTACTCTCCATCCCAACTGCTGCTGCTTTAGTTTGAGCCACAATCATCTCATTTGGATTGTTAGCAAGAGTTTCCTAAGTAATCTTCCTTCAGTCCATCTTCTACTACCCTATCTGACCTCCCTACCGTGCTGTTCTTACCATGTGTCACATACAACCACCCTGATTGCCCCATTCCCACCTACTCTACCCTGGAACTCCCACCTCTTCCTTATATTCCAACCATACTACACTACTTACAATATCTCAAACTCTCCTGTTTTATTCTGCTCCACCTTTGCTTACATGCTTCCTTCTGCCTAGAATGTTCTTCTTTTGTACCCATTCTGAGCATCCTCCTATCCCAAGACAGGTAAACTTCTATTCAACTTTTGAGACTTAGCTTAAGCCTCTTCTCACCCCACCTTCCCCTAGATGCTCAATACTCCCTCCTTTGGGGATATACATGCATCTGTCATAGTTCTGACATGGTATTACATTTAAGTATTTATGTGCCTATCATGTCCTACCAAACTATAGCTCTCAATTGTTAGGACAGGTCTTATTCAACTTTGCTCCCACTGCCTAAACATAGTACCTACACATAATGGTTGTCATTAAATAAATGCATGAATTTCCATTAAATTTCACTTTGGCACATTGCTCCTATTGTTGCATAGAATATCACCTGTCAAAATGTTTTTACTTTCTGATTCTGTCATTCAACATATTTTAACCATTATTCCTCTATTCCTTAATTATATAAAGTATAATTAAGCTAAATTACTTATAACTTATACATAGGTGCTTACCAGGCCATCTATTTGCAATTGGGAGCTATAATACTTCCTTCAGGGGCTACAGAGCCTAGACTTGTGTGCATACCATGGGAACGATGACCCCAAATAACAGTCTACAGACCAGCAACTGAGTTCAGCAAGCTGGCAGGGGCAGACCCAAGCCTTCTCCAGGGAAAAAAACATCTCCACTATTAATCAGAGTTTAGGAAAATTAGATCGGGGCAGGGCAGCTTAGGTGGTAAAACTCATTTTTGATTCACGCATATTTCTTTAAAAATTCTATATTCCTATTATGATTACAATATAAACTTCACAAAAAGGGGTAATTTTAAGTATGATGCACTGAATTAAAGAACTCTGAACTAGGGCCAACAGTCCTGTTTAACACTTGTTTTGTCCAATATGGTAGCCACTACCTACACATAGCTCTTGAAAACTTGAAATGTGATTACACTAAACTGAGACAAATTGTAAGTAAAAAATGCATACCAGAGTTCAAAGACTTAGTACAAAATCAGTATAAAATATCTCGTTAATACTTTTTGTACTGAATTAGCCGGGCATGGTGTCAGGCGCCTGTAATCCCAGCTACTCGGGAGGCCGAGGCAGGGAACTGCTTGAACGCGGGAGGCGGAGGCTGCAGTGAGCTGAGATTGCACCACTGCACTCCAGCCTGGGCAACAAAGCAAGACTCCGCCTCAAAAATAAAAATAAAAACAAAAAATAACTTTATACTGATGACATGCTGAAATAATAGTGTAGATATAGTATATTAATTTAAAAGTTATTAAAATTAATTTCACCTACATGCTACAACATGGACAAAACTTGAAAGCATCAAGTGAAGTAAAAGGAGCCAGGTCACATATTTTATTATTTCATTTATATGAAATGCCCAGAACAGGCAAATCCATAGAGACAAAAAGTAGATTAGTACTCACCAGGGGCTGAGGGGAGGGGAGAATAGGAATTGACTGCTATTAAGTATATAGTTTCTTTTGGTGGTAATGAAAATGTTCTAAAATAAGATAATGATATTGGTTGTTCATTTCTGTGTATATACATTTTAAAGGGGTTAATTTTATGGTACCTGAATTATAGTTCACTAATGCTTTTATTTTAAAAATTAATTTCACCTGTTTCTTTTTTAAAAGGAGCTACTAGAAAATTTTAAATTATATACAGCTCAAGTTATATTTCTACTGGCTGGCACTGGCCTATACCATTTGCCCAGCTTAGTGTCTTTTGACAAATCACTTCTATTTGGACCTATTTCTAACATAATTTCCATTATTACTAATTTTAGAACTGTAAAATGTCATTAATATCCTTATGAGATGTATTACTTTTATTGTTTTATTTCACAAAACTTCATATAAAGTGTATAAAAACTAACAGAGGTTTTCATTTACAACGTCTACCTCCCAACTTAACTTTTCCCAGAAGGACCTATTTTTCAACTCAAATTCTCCTACCCCATGGGTTTTCAGGGATCCTGACAGCCTTTTATTCTGGGGAGAGATAGGTTAATACCTCGGAAACACTTCAACAGGTCATGGGCAAGCTAAATATTAACTGTCCTCACCTCAATGGCCTGGGGAACCACACATCTTCGAGGTCCATGAGGAACTCCTAACTGGCCAAAGGAGTTGGATCCACATGATAGAACTTGACCATTTTCTGCAAAATACAAATACTTAAATTGCAAATCTATGAAGTAAGATGTCTGTGACCAATGGTTAAATGGTGCAGGGTGAGAGATGCAAAGGGGAGGAGGGGAAATGCTTCAGTGCATTCAGACCACATTCCCTGCTTTTATTCCTCTGGGAATGAAAACACTGGGCACCAGGTTAAGCATTCTACACCGACTGTCTATTCTATTATCTCATTAATAACAGATTATCTGTGTAGAACACTTAACTCAGTGCCCAGTATCGGGATGGGAGGATAGTAATTTCTCACTTTTCATGCTTCCATGTGACAAAGTTTCCATTAGTAAAATACTCCAGCTTTTCTCCGTGCCCTTCCCCATCCTCACTGCTTTCTAGGAGACAGCGGTCATGTAACCAACTGGTGAGTTTAGGAGACGGGACAGGACATGTGTGGCTTGGCACCTCCCTGTCAGTCATTCTAGGCTGACCCATAGGAAGCATTTCCCTGTGGGGAAAGCCTAGAGATTTGGGGGTAAGTTTGGACCAGAAGAATATTAGGACCACTGGCCTCATCATTAATCCTGTCCTCCAATTTAGCCTTTACCAGTGAAAAGCCAATAGTTTTTAATCTCCATTACTGACTTCTCTGTGCCTTTCTCACAACTGGCTCCAAATGTGAGCAGGAAAGAGCATTATCTACTAACTCCTTACAATCCAAAACACAGGCTCACAATAAACACTTCATAAATGATAGTTATTATTTAGATTCTAATAATTACCATCAAATTCAACACATATTACAGAACCCCTCCACAGAGGAGGATGGTGACACTTGAGCAGGGTTTTAAAGCTGGGATTTGAGTCCATCAGACAGACAAGAGGGGCTGGTCCAGACAGACAGAAGAGCATGTACTGCTTGGTACGACTAGAAAGAAAAGTATGAGGAGCGTGGAGAATAAGAGACAAGGCACAAAGACAGCTAGGGAACAGTTACAGAAGGCCAACGCTAAAAAGCTAGGGATCTGAGCTATGTCTGGGAGAATCCACAAGGGTTTATGACAGAAGAGTGACGAAAGATGCCCTTGCCAGAGGACTGTGGCAAAGAGGGAGCCTGGTCAGAAACCATAGATGGTCCTTTAAATCCAGAATGGCCAGCTAGACAGAGCAAAGCTGAACAGAGAGGTCAAAACTGCTTCAAGGGAACAGACATCATCTGACAAAGTAACTACTTCTGGCTGTTCCCAAGTGCATTATTCTAATAACCCTCTGGCCATATCCTATCCTGCTACCTGGCTTCACAAAGACCAAACAGATCTGCCCAACACCAATTATTTAAAAAAAAAAAAATTCCACAGTGGGAAAAAGCTGCTATCACTGTTTTGACAACCACTATTGCCTCATAGTCTCCTACCACACTCCCCACAAATAACCCTTCGCTGCCACTGCTGGCCACTGGCCAGCTACCCCAGGCACGCAGCTATCATGAACTTTTGGGACAGGAAGTGGCCACCAAAGGTGATCTAGTCTATTCCCTACTCTCTGACAAAATTTTTCCACCCCAATCCCAGTCTCCTTTACCATTAAACTCTCCTTAGGAAAGGTAGTCCACAACTTTCCTTGACAACCAGAGGGAAAATTTGTGTGTGCTTTTTATTTATTTTTATTTATTTTGAGATGGAGTATTGCTCTGTCGCTCAGGCTGGGGTGCAATGGTGCATCTCAGCTTACTGCAACCTCCACCTCCCAGGTTCAAGTGATTCGCCTGCCTCAGCCTCCCAAACAGCTGGGACTACAGAGTAGCTGGGACTATAGGCATGGGGTACCACACCTGGCTAATTTTTGTATTTTTAGTAGAGACGGGGTTTTACCATGTTGGCCAGGGTGGTCTCGAACTCCTGACCTCAAGTGATACACCCGCCTTGGCCTCCCAAAGTGCTGGAATTACAATTGTGAGCCACCACACCGGGCCTTGTGTGTGCTTTTTAAACACAAAGAGGCTTTCATTTAATCGGCAGTCACCACCATCATACTGTTCTCACCCAAAGCCTTTGTGGTGATACAAATTTACATAGGAGTGAACTCACCTGTGAGTATAATGGTAAAATCCCAGCCACAGGCCACCTGTTGGATGGGACAGCCAAAGAGGGATTTGCAGGGGGTAAAATATGGGATATCCTCTGTGTGACCAAGCCCCAGTTGCCCATCTTTGTTCAGACCACAAACAAAGAGGTCTCCTATGTCTGCAAAAGATAAAGGCACCAGTGATAGTGCGCACAGGGAAAAACACAACTGCAAAATGAACAAAAAGATTTCACTAATTATTTGGAGTCTCAGACCAACAACTTTTTTTCCCATCCAAGTTAATAAGTTGTGTATGTTCATGTATTCTGGAGCCAAATAACACAAGGCCAAGGGCCTCAAACTAATACCTATATAGAAACTTCAAATCTTGGAACAGTGGTCAATCACCAAACTGAGCATCTACTGGAACAAAAAGCCAACATTTATTCAACATTTAGAATGTGCCAGGTACTGTTTTAACAGCTTTGTGTGCAGGGTGAATTCATCCTTTAGGCACAGTGTCTAGGGCCCATAACACTTTCAGAGGCCCACAGAGTGGCTTAATTTTTAGTTATTTTGAAATGAGAAAAAGATAATACAGTAACAATGCATATATAACACTAAATTTGGAGTGGATTATATTAATATCCATCTTTATACCAACACAGTTGTAAAATATAATTTTATTTCTTTACAAAGAAAGGGGTCCATAAAGGGAAAAGCACCCAGGACCCATGACAGTCAGAATGGAGCTCTGCTAACTCACTGGTTCTCTTCACCCACTATTATTATCTTCATGTAACAGATTCAGAAACTGTGGCTATTTGCCCGAGGCCACATAGATAATAAGTCACAGAACCAGGATCTGAACCCAGAGATTTGATTCCAGAGCTCATGTTCTTAACCAGATGCAATATGCCCCCTTTTACAACATTGTAGCACTTGTATTACTTGTTAAGTGCTATCCTAGATACAGTAAGGGAAGATTAAGGGAAATGCACAGTTTTTGCTCTCAAGGAATATCCAATCTAATTACAAACACTTCTAACTCCTATGGTGTAAAATATACATTGTAACTCTGCCACTTATTTGCCTTGTGATGTTAAGCAATCAGTGCTCCTTTCTGAGTTTCATTTGTATAATGGAGGGGGTGGGGGAAAGAGTTGGCCTAGAAGATCTCTGAAGTCCTTCCAGTCCTGAAAATCTAGGATCCTCTGATGGCAATTTGGCTCTTTCACAAAAATGTTTCACAAAAATACATTATTTTCCTCTGCAAAATACAAAAGGCTGAAAAATGGCAATATCATATCCAGGGGAAAATGTCTAACTAAGAAAATGAGTGACTATCTACTTTTGAAGGAAGTTACCTGTGACAACTGCAGAGTGGCCTCCTCCTCCTGTGATCCTCCTGACACTCCTAGGTTTACAGAAGTCATTCAGTTGCTGAGGCAACAGCACATCTTCCTTATGGCCAAGGCCAAGTTGCCCATAGCTATTTGCACCCTACGGATGAATAAGCCAAAGATGAAAAAGTTTGGGAACCGCGACTGTCAATGTCTATTTACCTGTCTCTATCTTTCTCACCCTGACATATCTCTCAGAGGCTATAACAAATGAGATTTCTTAAGCTCATTCTTAAAAAAAAAAAAAAAAAAAAAAAAATTAGCTCCTTCATGGCAAATACTCGCAGCACTGTTTATTCAAATATATAATAACAAGCACCAGAAAACAACATGTAACACCATCTCCTGACCCCTGATCTGTAATACCATTAGTAAGAGACTCACGACCATAATAGTGGAGGAAATTCACATCCACGAAAGTTCCTAGGTAGGTACCCTGGCAGGCTTAATTTACTGGGGCAAAGGACAAATGACCTGCCTCTTGGCCTCCTGCAGCAGCTGAAGAACCCACACTTTTTTCTACCTCAGGCCCCAGAAGGCAAAGCAGCAATGCCAGCCATGGTTGTGGGGGCATGAGTTCTATGAGGTCCTTGGCCTAGCCCAACCCTCTAGAGGTAATGGGGTAAAGTAGCCTTTCCTCTTAGAGTGGCCATGAAAAGAGAGGCCATATCCTAAATCAAAGTTCTTCTGACTGAGAACAAGACAGCCTCTTGACGAGGAGGGCCTTGTCTTCTCTAGAGAGAGTTCTGAGCCTCGAGTCCTTGGCAGGAGTATCTCATATCTCTCCTTACTCCCTCCCCCTACACCCACATCCCATGCCACCTCACTGCTTTCCCTAGCTGAACTTCAGCCCCTAAAAGAGAACGCTATCCAGCACATTTCAAATACATTATAAATATGGACACAGAATCCAAACAAAGTTTCAGTAGAAGCTGCTCACAGACCCCTACAGGGGCCAGCATGAAGAAAAATGAAGGTCATTCCTTTGTTATCTGTGTCTCTGGAGCTGTGGGCAAAACTGTCTCCCCTTGTCCTTGAGTAATCATGGGGACAGCTCAGGACAGACAGAGTTTCAGACTTAGAAACACTCTCACCCCATCTCCTTTCTTCCCTCCTTAAATCCCTTCCCCAAAATCTGAAAAGAAAAATAGTAATAATTCGCTCACTGAAGGACTTTGGAGCATTTGGGAATGTAAATCTTACCCTTCCTTTGTCAAGTGGGAAACTGACCAAAGAGGAAATGACCTGTTAGGATCATTCTTACTGGCTGTTATATGCAACCCATATTTAGATGGAGGCCCCATCCTCAGAACACCACGATTTCCATATGAGAAGAGTCCTAAGCACCCACAACTCAGCCAGTGATATTCCTCATCTTTCCCTTCTTATGCTCCAGCCCCCATGTATTGCCTTTGGGAGACAGCACAGGGGTTCCTTCTGATAAAAGCTAACTACCTAGGGAAGTTAAGAAAAGAAAAAAATGAGGGAGAAACAGCATCAAAATGGGAGGGCAATATCCTGGAATTAGTTCTTGTTCCTCCTCCCCACACCCATAATGGGAAAACTGACAACGACTCTGGAATCAAAGTTGGCTAAGGATTTTGTGCCTTAAAGCAAGGCACATCATTATTTCATTTGTACAGTGAAAGAGGTTGGCAATGATCTCTAAGGGCCTTTTCAAGTTCAGTGCTATGTGGCTCCAAGATTCACATGGTGAGATTCCAGTAAGGGGACAGATTTCCCCTTGACAGGCAATATGTCTATTATTATTATTATTATTATTATTATACAAAAAAGGTCCATAATCCCTAATCTGAAATGCTTACAGTCAGATGTATTTCAGATTCAGAATTTTACAGCTTTTAGAAAAGTAATACAGTATACATGTCATATATGCTGATGCAAGGTCCAGGGACAGCAGCCTATAAGCAAAACAATAATCTTTCTGCATTAAAAAGTACAAATATTCATAAGAAGTGGCCAAATACTATAAATGGCCTTATGTCCAGTAAGTTTTGGATTTTCAGAGCTTTTTGTATTCAGAATTGAAGATAAGAGATTGTGGACCTGCAGAGAGAATCTTACTAAGATTTCAGAAATCTTTATAATTTATTGAAGTATCTACTCCTAGCTGATTCTTCCTGGAGATGAGAAGTAAAATATTTTAAATATATTTGTTTTTGAAGACACCTGAATGAGGAAAGGTGATGTAAAATAATTACAACAAATACATACAGACATACTTACATACATACATACATACATACATATATAATCCTTCCCCTTGTAGTCTATTTCACAGCCATCCTGGGCTGTAAGAACTCAAAGATGGAAGAGTAAGCCATAGCAGGGGCATAAGTCCCAGAAGCCCACATGGGGCAATTATTAGCTACCAATTACTGAGTGCTTCTCTCCATACTGCGCATTCACCTTTAATCCTCACAACTAAGAAGGACATTATTACTCCCATTTCACAGAGGAAGAAACTAAGGCTCAGAGAGGTTAAGTAACTTTCCATAGTTACTTCTGGATAGGCAAAAAGTCTGAAGCCCTGTACCTTTTACTGTACCTTACTGTGTCTCTAAGAAAAAATAAAAAAAGAACATACAGTGAACCATCCCAGAGCTTACCTGGCAGGTGGTTAACTGTATGACCTTATCTAACATAGCATCCCCATATCACTCATTTTCTGCTTTATTTTTCTTCATGCCACTTCTTGATGTTACATTATATATGTCTACTTATTTACTGTACACCTCCCCTGCTAGAAACTAAACTCCAGGAGGGCAGGAACTCTGCTTTGCTCACTGCTGTTTCCCCTGCATCTGAAACTGTGCTGGCCCGAAGAAGATGTACATGCATTTATATGGTGAATGAATGTAAGACCCTGTGAAAGACTGTCGCTCAGCAAGAAGGGGAATATAGAGTATACACACACAGTATTTCTTGGTCAGCCCTGAGATCTCCGTGGCTGTCCCATTACCAGGGGTGCAAGGCTGCTGAACACCTGGGAGAAAAGTAATATGACACATGGGCACTCTGAGGTTCAAATTATGGTACCAATTTTTGTAATGCTGGGAGAGGCCCTAAATCCAGGATAAAGCAAGACGATGGGAAATTTAACACAACCTATTACAACTGTTGTTTGCCTTTCTTCCTTACAAACACTCCAGACATATCACACGTGTACATGCATGGATGCACACACACACACACACACACCCCTAACAAGGTAACTGTGGACTGAACTTTATTCCCCCAAAATTCACATGTTGAAGCCCTAACCTTTAGTACCTTACTGTATTTGGAGAGAGGGCCTTTAAAGGGGCAATTAAGGTTAAATGAGGTCATAAGGGTGGGGCCCTAATCCAATATAACTGGTGTCCTTAAAAGAAGAGACACCAGGGATGCTAACACACATAGAAAAGGCCATGTGAGGACACAGTGAAAAAAGCCATGTGAGGACACAGTGAGAAACAGACATCTGCAAGCCGGAGAGAGGCCTCGGGAGAAACCAAACCTACTCACACCTTGATCTTGGCCTTCTAGCCTCTGGAACTGTGAGAAAATAAATTTCTGTTGTTTAAGCCTCTATTGTGTGGTATTTTGTTATGGTAGCCCTAGCCGGCCAACACACCCCCACAGTTTCAGATTATGCAGCAGCAAAAACACACCACCAGTTCTCCAAACACAGCAGAAGGGTGTCAACAACCTATTAAACATATTTTACAGACATACTGTTTCAGTACAGACAAGGCCGAATATTAAAGGTTTGTTTCTGCCTGATGTTTCCTCTGTCCACACAGACGCCAGTCTCCTGCCTGGAAAAAGCCAGAGACAGCACATATTCAATCCCCCAGCTCCCGGGCCACCTCAAAGACGCCAGCCAGCCAGACTACCGCAGGCCATGCTCTCCCTCCTGCCAAACTGTAGCACCACATTCAACAAGTGCCGCCTTGTACTGATCATTACTTCTTTAAAAAATGGTCAATTAATACTGATTTTTAACAGCAATGCAGGTTATACTTTTGCTCTCACCCAACACAAGAACTGGAAGTCTCTCACTCATGTGTATTTCACTCATGTGTATTTCCCCAACACCAGCACATGGGTAGGCACACGGATACTCGTTCACTCATTCGTCAACAAGTATTTACTGGGGACCTACGATGTGCCAGACACCAAGAGAGACACTGTGAACAAGACAGGCACAGCACCCACTCTCACCACACTTACTTTCTAGCCAGAGAGACTGACGTTAATAATAAATTATACACATCATTAAAATTGTGATACGTGCTATGAAGAAGCACAAGACGCAGCGACTGCTCATTCCTGTGCATGCTGGTCGGCCACCTGCCACGCTCCTGTGCACGAAACCTCCTGTCTCCCAAACACACATCAAGATGACCCCGTCTCTCCCAATGCTCCCGTTAAACCAACAGCAGCCCAACTCCCCCAAGACAGGCAAGAACAGGTCACAGCAGAGTATCAGCAAATAGGTAGGGTCTGTGCCTTGTGCGCGACCAAACACCGCAGGCCTCACATCCAAAGGATGCACTCGCCAGGCTGGGACACGGCCTCCCTCCTCCAGGCATCAGGAGGGTGGGGGGCACAGGTGGCCCCACGGGGCTCTGGGACCGGGCGATCCTCTCCACCGAGCCCTTCGCGCTATCTTCCAGGCGCTATGCGGGCTGGAGGGCTCTCGCGGAACCAGACGCTCTGCCCCGAGGCAGGTTCTTCCCGCAGCGCCACAGCCCCTCCGGCTCCGGCCCCGCCAGCCGGCAGGCCCCTAAGTCGACCGCAAAGACCCTTCCCTCCCCGCCCGCTCCTCCCCTGCTCCCAGCCCAGGATCCTCCAACCCAGAGCCCGGCTAGGACCTCGGCCACCCAGCCCCTGAACTGCCCAGGCCGCGGCCAGGAGCTCCCACGTCTCGGCGCCCCTCAGCTGGCCCTGGCTCGGGGGCGGAGTCACGTACCCAGGCGAAAAGCACGGCCGCCGCGGGGGCGGCCTCTGAGGCGCTGGGCTCGCGCTCCATACGAGGTCGCTCTGCTGGCGCTTCCGGGAGGGACCGCACGAGGGCGGGGCCTGCCGGGGAGGGGTGGGCGCGGGAGCCCTGGCGCAGGGGCGGGACCTGGGTCGCGAATGGAGCAGGCGCTGGGAGGGATCTGTGGTGGGAAGGGGCCTGCGGGCCAGGAGAGGGGGTGCGGACGCGCCCTCGGGCCTTTGGGGACCAGTGGTGGGCGGGGCCGAATGACAAACCCGGAGCCGCCTCCCAGTCAGCCCGCCCTGGCGGCGCTCGCAGCGTCTCCGCCCGCAGCCTCCTGTCGCGCTGGGCCTCTCAGCCTCTCGCTCCTCCCCCTCGTACTCTTTATTTTTAGTCATAATTTCATGTTTCATACAGGTGCACTGCGCGCCACAGTTCACAAAGCTCCTTCGTGTTTTTGTCTCCTTGGAGGCCTACGACAGCCCAGAGGGGTTGACAGGGCAGGGATGGCATCACCATTTGCGGGAACAAGAAATGGAGCCTGACGGGTAGGGCAGGGTCCTGCCGGGCATCTCAGGAGCAATTGTCTTGAGCCTGCTTTGATGTGCGTTCGCAAACATCTGAGGGGGCGCCTTGGGAGGCGAGTGGAGTGGCACGTCGCCAGTGTCGCCCTCTGCACCTGGCATGGAGCGGGAACCCGCGCCTCACGACGCTGAATGGGGGAGGCTGGTTAGCGTGGACTCCTGCCGGGGCAGCCTCGGCACGGCCCTGAGCTCATTCTATTAATAATACTGGATAATCGTCACCCAACGAACATTTCCATATAAAATGGCTTTTCTCAGACAGCGTCGTGTTGCTGGTGGGAGTTAAGTTCAATTTATCTGAAGGAAAATATGGCACTGGTATCAGGAATACAGAACACATGGGGTCACATTAAAGATGATCATCCACATTCCGTAGCACTTGGCCCCTCTGCTGACAGGGGTCTCCAGCACTCACCGCCCTTCACACCTGGGCTTCTGGGAAGTGTCTTAGTGAGCTCTTACACTGCTCTTTCCTGTTCTTTCACTCCATCCACTCTTAGGAATTTCTGCCTGTAAGACCACTTGAGGGCAGCCCTCACCTTTCTCTCTCCAACGTGTGGCATCTGGAGAATGTCGATGACCATACCAAGAAAAACGCCAGCTTTGGAGAGATAAAACAGCTCTTCATTCTCTAGGGATCTGAATGTGAAGGAGCTATACCATGCTTGCTGACTCTCTTATGAGTGGGCTTTTTTGTGCTGACCATTTCTTGCTAGCATGTGTAACAAGATGTAAAAATGGGACTCTTCCCCACTCAGTTTTTATTGGGGGAACTCGCCCCCAATATTTCAATGTAGGTTCTTTCTATTTTCCACAAGTGTCGGCCAGCTGAGAAATAAAGAGAAAGAGTACAAAGAGAGGAATTTTACAGCTGGGCCACTGGGGGTGACATCACATATCGGTAGGACCATGATGCCCCCCAAGCTGCAAAACCAGCAAGTTTTTATTAAGGATTTCAAAAGGGGAGGAGGTGTGTGAACAGGGAGTAGGTCACAAAGATCACATGCTTCAAAGGGCAAAAAGGAGAACAAAGATCAAATGCTTCTGAGGAAACAGGATAAGGGCAAAATCAGAAACTCCCGATAAGGGTCCAACAAAGATCACAAGGCAAAGGGCAAAAGCAAAGATCACAAGGCAAAGAGCAAAAGCAGAATTACTGATAAGCGTCTATGTTCAGCAGTGCACGTATTGTCTTGATAAACCTCTTAAACAACAGAAAACAGGATTTGAGAGCAAAGAACCAGTCAGACCTCAAATTTACCAGGATGGGGTTTTTCCCCACCCTAGTAAGCCTGAGGTTACTGCTGGAGACCAGGGTGTATCTCAGTCCTTACCGCAACCGCATAAGACAGACATTCCCAGAGTGGCCGTTTGTAGACCTCCCCCCAGGAATACGTTCCTTCCCCAGGGTATTAATTATTAACATTCCTTGCTAGGAAAAGAATTTAGCGATATCTTCCCTACTTGCATGTCCGTTTACAGGCTCTCTGCAAGAAGAAAAATATGGCTCTATTTTGCCTGACCCCACAGGCAGTCAGACCTTATGGTTGTCTTCTCTTGTTCCCTGAAAATCGCTGTTACTCTGTTCTTTTTCAAGGTGCGCTGATTTCATATTGTTCAAACACACATGTTTTACAATCAATTTGTTCAGTTAACACAATTGTCTTAGTGGTCCTGGGTGACGTACATCCTCAGTTTACAAAGACAACAGGATTAAGAGATTAAGGTAAGACAGGTGTAAGAAATTATAAGAGTATTATTTGGGAACTGATAAATGTCCATGAAATCTTCACAATTTATGTTCCTCTGCCGCAGCTCCAGCCGGTCCCTCCGTTTGGGGTCCCTGACTTCCCGCAACAAGTTTTGGCTGAGCAACAAATGCTAGTTACTCCTATATCATAATATAAGGTGCAAGACCACCAAAGCAGGACTGCAAAGCAACTGTCTAGAAACCAGCGTATGACTTTCAGTCTACAAAAAAGGTTAAGAGACCAGAGAAAATTCTAGTAGGATATGTGACCACAATTATCAATGTGGTGTAGGTCTCACACATCTCATGTTTAAGGAAAGTTAGTTTAGCTGGGTCCCTGAGAGAGCTTGGTATGCATCCCTCTATATTAGGAGCCAGACAGGCTTCTGTCCAATCTGTTCTGAGAAATACAAGGGCTTGTGGCTGGATATCCCCTCTAATAGCTGAGTGAAGACAAAGTGATGCTTTGGGGAGGTCTTTCACACCCAGAGTTTTTCAAAATAAAAACTGTCCATTTCCCATACATGAACAAACTGGCTGGGGGATGGTCTTAGACCTTGTCCAAGAGAATTTCTGGAAGGGTGAAGTGACACCCACAGGAGAGTCAATCACTAGATTCCTTAAGGGTGAGGGAAATGAATTTAACAGCCCACAGAGATACATTTACCCACGTCAAGAAATCCCAAGAAATAAGAAGGTAGGAAGGTCTTCCAAAACGCCCACAAGAAAATGTCAGCATGAAATACTTACCAAGTACAGAAAACACTGATGCCAACTCACAACAGTATCAGACCAAAAAGAACTTTTCTCCTCCTTACCTCTCCTCCCCTCTACATCTCCCCAACCCTGGAGGAGTCCCAGGCATCCACTAAGTAACAAGGGACAACCAAATGAAGAAACTAAGCACACCCACTCCTTTCTCAGTTCTAGAGGAGGGAAAAAGTTTCAACCTTAAAGTTTGTTTTATTGAAGTTTTTCCACAGGACTAGCCTTTTTAAATATTGAAAGAGAGAGAGAGAGAGAGAGTATGTGTGTGTGTGAGAGAGAGAGAGAGAAATGGAAATTAGGAGCTAAGGACTTTTTATTATGTGTGAGCAAGCAGAAAACTCAGGCAGCAATCTGAGATTTCATCCAGCAGGGCAAGGAAGAACTACCTACAGAGCCAGTTTTAATAGAGAGAGGTCTGGAAGAATATAGTTGTTTTCTGACTCCACTCCTTGAATGTACAAGCATCAATATTTTAACTAACCTACAGTTATATTATTATGTCATATCCCTTAATATAATTGATTGGAAGTGTTGAGATGTTGCAACTATTTCAACTATGTACTTGCCACTGCCTAGTTCTTCCCATGAGCAGCCTGGATGAATTGCAGTTCTTGAATGGGACTAGATTTAAACCATTTAATGGCTTTACTTTCAGATGCCTTGTCTCCCCAAAAGAGGAAAATATAAAGTATTTGGGAACATACAGATTGCATCTCTGCACCATAAAGATTAGGAAATTTTTCCCATTGGATTATTTTATTTGATCATCCCAATAATACTAGTATGATAAGTGCTGTTAGGATTATTATTTTATTTTATTTTGTTTTTTTGAGGCAGGGTCTCCCTCTGTTGCCCAGTGCAGGTGGCACGATAATGGCTTACTGCAGCCTCTACCTCCTGGGCTTAAGTGATCCTCCTGCCTCAGCCTCCCAAGTAGCTAGGGCTACAGGTGTGAGCCACCTTGCCTGGCCAGGATCATTGTTTTATAGATGAGAAAACTGAGGCTCAAAGAAGTTATTTACTTCAAGGTCAATTTTCTACTTTTGCTAAAGGAAGATTAGCTAGCTGCAAACCTTTTCTGTCACAAAAAAACAACTAGAAAATTTGACAGAAAATATTTTTAAAATCTATTTCAAGTCATTGGAGAGCTATCAAAGCAGCAAGAACTTGAAGGGCCAAGATCTGAAAGCTGAGAGATTATATTTGGCACTACTTTTCTCCTTGAAGCACTTGCTAATTACTAAGCAATGTCTTGGAGGCTAAGAATCTTGACTGAAATCAACAACTAAGAAGCTGAACAGTACCTTTAGCAATCTCATAGGGTAGGGATGGGAGGAGGAAATGGTGGACATGAAGGAGGGGACAAAAGTAGGAGTCCAGAGCCCCCAAGGAGAAGCCCTGGTACACACCCATAGTTTTCTCTTGAGATCCCTAAAGGGCTACACCCTAAAAGTCAAGGTGAACTGGAAATAGAACAGCCCTCACAAAGACTGAAGCTCAACTTCTCTTTGGCTCAATCCCTAACTGGACTAAGACTTTACCAAGCCATTATATACTGCCTACTAGAAGCAAAAATTAATCGCCTCTTGTGGAAGATAAAATCATCCAGAAGCTAAGGGGGAATATCTGTTAAGAGAGTGACTGTATTAATAATTCTTTACATGTGGAAAATGAGGAGGTTTTTTTTTTTTTGTTTTTTGCAAAGTCCTCTTGCAGCATAACTTCTCCAATAATCCAGTATAGTAGACTTAGTGCATTTTACAGATGAGGAGTGTAAACCAAAAATAAAATTCTAAGGCCCCCCAACCATCTGAATGGACTTTCTTCTAGGCCAGGGCACTCTAAAATGTAACCTGAAAGGCTGATTCAGGCCATGACTGGAAGTGGGGGTGACACACATGCCTCCTTATAGCTCTCCAGCATTAATATCAACACAGACCTTAAGTCTGATAAGAAAAATTGACAGTCTATTCTCTTGGAAGCCTGCCATCTGGAGGCTTCACCTGCATGATAAAACTGGTCTCCGCAACCTCATACAGCAACCCAGACATTCCTTTCTATTAATTGCCAATTAGAAAAATTTTAAATCTACCTATAATCTGGAAGCCTCCCACCTAACACTTTGAATTATCCCAGTTTTCTGGACTGAGCCAATGTACCTTATAAATATATTTGACTGAAGTCTCATGTCTCCCTAAAACGTATAAAACCAAGCGGCACGCTGACCACCTTGGGCACATGTTCTCAGGGTCTCCTAAGGGCTGTGTCATGGGCCATGGTCACTCATATTTGGCTCAGAATAAATCTCTTCAAATACGTTAGTGTGTTTGACTCTTTTCGTCGACAGGAACATAACACTAAGACTTTACCAAGAACTCTGAAGAGTGGTTACCAGGCTCCAGATGTGTTTGGCTTCTATCTCACATGCATAGGCTTTTTAAGAAGTATAAGATATAATGGATTTCCTAAACTAATAAAATTGCTAATATAAGTTTAAATAAATTTTTAACATATGTTTGGGAAAAAGTAAATATTGGTTGAGAACATAAATTTTGTGTTCATTTATTATTGCACTGAATAACAAACTTGTAAATCATAAATGTATATTACATAGTAAAACAAAGATTAGACCAAAATAGACCATAGTACCTTAAACACTTCCTATGAATTAATATATGGACTCTATCATATATTCCTTTAGAGAATTCAGGATTTTTTTCTTTTTTGAATTTGGAAGCCAACTTAAAAACTAACAATAATTATGTACATTTTGGTGTGTCATTACTACTTGTATAACTCCAAATGGCAAAATATATAGGTAAAGAAATGTAGGCATTCTGAAGGTCAGCTTTTGAGCGTCCTTAAAAAGTCATGAGAATATTAACTATGTCTTTGAACAATGATTCACTGATTAAGAATTATTAACCAGCTGGGCATGGTGGCTCATGCTTGCGATCCCAGCACTTTGGGAGGACAAGGTGGGTGGATCTTCTGAGGTCAGAAATTCAAGACCAGCCTGGCCAACATGGTGAAACCCCATCTCTATTAAAAAAACAAAAATTAGCCGGGCATGGTGAAGCAGGCCTGCAATCCCAGGTTGCAGTGAGCTGAAGTCATGCAACTGCACTCCAGCCTGGGCAGTAGAGTGAGACTCTATCTCAAAAAAAAAAAAAAAAATATATATATATATATATATATATAAATATATATATGAAGCTTTTAGTTCAATTCTGTTCTCACATTTGGGTAACTATTTACATATTCCTAGGTGCTTTGAAGACATATATTTAAAATGCATGAAAATTCTAAGACTCTCAGAACTCCTGAGTTACCAAATATTACAAATACCCAGAGGTGAGAAGAACTGAAATCCATCATTAAAAATTTCCATTGTTTGGCCGGGTGCGGTGGCTCACACTTGTAATCCCACCACTTTGGGAGGCCGAGGCAGGCAGATCACGAGGTCAGGAGATCGAGACCATCCTGGCTAACACGGTGAAACCTCGTCTCAACTAAAAATACAAAAAAATTAGCCAGACATGGTGGCAGGTGCCTGTAGTTCCAGCTACTCAGAAGGCTGAGGCAGGAGAATGGCATGAACCCGGGAGGCAGAGCTTGCAGTGAGCCGAGATTGCACCACTGCACTCTCCAGCCTGGGCAACTACATCTAAAAAAAAAAAAAAAAAAAAAAAAAAAAAAAAAAAAATTCCATGTTTCTAAAGTTGTGAATTATAAGGCTGTGCCTTTAACATTTATTCTCATGTGCTTTAGTCATAGAGTGATTTTAAATAAACATCTTCATTTCAAAATTTAGTAAGTATGATTCTTCACCATTATCAAAGTTGTATGAAAATAATCATGTATAGTATGCATAATTTGTGTTATTTGCTATCTGTTTTTTAATTTCTTTTTTTCTACATGTTCTAAGATTTGCTATTATGATTTGCTTACAATAGATTTCCTTGGAACCAAACTATAAATCAGATGATCAATATTTCAAATGATTCCAGATTAGCTAGCATCTATTTACCATCAAATATACACTTAAGAGTTGATTAGCTATTAAAATGTACAAACAATGTAAAAATTTAAAACAGCATGAATTATTCTTCAAAATTATATTTCTTATATAATATGACATGAAATGCAAAGTTTTTTTATAATTTGTTTTGAGGACAAAGAAGTACTAAAAGATCTAGTAGTCTGTTGAAATAAAACATGTTAAATGGTATATGATTTATTTATGTGAAAAAAAGCCTATTTTTAAGTAGCTGACTAAACATGAAAATGATTGAAAATATGATGTTTAATATACCATTAATGCAAATTAAATTACTGGGAGAGGAAGCTGATGGACTGTGACATTCAAGTGATTCTGAGTTCCTTTACAGACCTGTTCAATTTGAGATGCTTGACAGGGCTGCCATATTGAACAACCTCTATTCATTCTATGTGGATGGTGCCACATGAAGTTGTACAGCATTGGCCTAAATTATGAGACATCTACATAGACATCCAGGAGTTAGTTGGAATTAAGGGGGAAAAAAATTCAAGAAAGATGTCAGGGTTATAACTGCAAATAGATAAGAACTGAAGTCATGTATCTGGGTGACATTCCCCATGAAGAGATGGCAAAAGGAGTAGAAGTGCAAAGACAGAAACTTGAAGAACATCTTCATTTAGTGACTAGAGGGAGGGGCCAATTAAAGAGACATAGGCTTGTATTTTGGAGTTCAGCTTCACCCATTTATAACAGGACTGCTTACTCCCTGTGCTACACAGCTGACTCTGCATAAAAACCATTCCTTTCAATCATTGCATTACTTACAGTCTCAGTCCTAAACCGCTCTTCTTGACCTTCTGACATTCTATTTCCTCCCCTTTTCTGCAGCCTCTACTCTCATTGCATGCCTTTCTGTTTATGGCCTCACCTTATACCTTAGAAATAAAGTACTCAGCACTGTTTTTCTATCTTTTGCTTTGTGCTTCTCTTACCTATCTCAGTTTGAACCTTCCCTCTGATAACAATGCTTCCTGTTAATCTGGGGACAATCCCATTATAATACCTAGGACCAATGTCTGAGTACAGCCTCATGCAAGTTGCATCTCCACTAAGTTTCCCTTGGACCCATGAGTAGGATAGATAGTCTAGAATAAAACCAGTATCATGTGATGTCATTGAAAGAAAACAAAGTTTCAAGGAAGATAGTCACTTGGGAAGGAGCTCCCTAATGCCTAAAAAATAAAGTCTCAAATTCTTAGCCTAGTCTTAATGATTATGCCCCATTCAACCTTTCCAGGCTTAGTTACTCCCATTTCCCTACAAGATACTACACTGGAAACTAGACTACTTGCTCTTTACTAGGTATCCTCCATGTGCAAAGGCCTCTATACTTTTGCTCATGCTGGCAACAAAGACAGCTGGGTCTCCTGTTAAATTTTAGTGTGAATGTGATTGAGCTTGGCACAAATTCAGCAATAAGTAACAGATACTTTAGAAATAAGGGAATCTCAGGTAACAATATGAGTCAGCGCCATAATACTCCTCAAGGTATTCTAAGCGATCATAAAGGGTCATTTTACTCAAGGATGATTGGGGAAAATAGAGTTAGGCTGAGATTAGATCTATTTATTCGGTCAAACAACTTCTCTATTAAAAATGGGTGGTCAGTGGCTTGTATGGCTTGTTTGGTATATAAATTGTCTCACTAAAGCTGTTACCACAAAAAAAAACAAAAAACAAAAAACAAATAAAACTAAACCAAAAAAATAAGTGGTAAATAGAATATCCAGGTACAAATTTTCAAAGACCAGCGATTCATTAAGGAGTGGGGTTCGATAATATTGTTTGGCCAGAAGATGTTGTCCCTCCAAGATCAGGTTTTCAAGAAAAGCAAGAGATGACCCAGAGGCCTCCGAGTTGATGCTTAAATGTTCCCGGATGACTGGCTACTGTTAGATACTTGGCTTCCTGCTGACCTTAGCAAGGGCATCACTGACAACATCGAGATCATGCTGCAGCTCATTCATGGCACTGGTTATGCTCTTGGTGTCTTTCAGGATCTGAATACTCCGTGTATATGGATTATACTTCACTCCAAATGGACGCTTAATTGTTTTGGTAAATTCTCTATTTAAGAAAACAAATAGAAGACAATCAATTTCTAGGGAGTGAATGATGAAAACCAAACAACAGAATCTATTTCACATACTAGGCAAAAGACAAATTTTTGTTAGATATGCATGCAACCAATCTGACCTACTTCTCTACACTGCATTTGCAGAGGCCCCCTGGAATCCCACACAAGTGGGAAACCTAAAGTAGTTATAACTATTTTATAACTATTTTCTAAAGTAGTCATAAATCCCTGGTATCACTAGGGAAAGATCCCTTACATGGATTTATTAATCATTTATTACTGTATACATCTCTTGACTAGAGTAAGGAGACCAATTATTGTAGTTTTATCAGTAGACATAAAACTGTTTCATTACAACACTTGACCACATAGTAACAGATCCCTCAGCCATGCCTTACATAACTATACCTACCCACACATGTAACCTGTGTGTTTATATAACACATACAGACACACACATACTCACGTACCCCAAAATAGACTAGGAATGGTCCTACCTCCTGCACATGTAGATTTTTTCTGCTTAGAATGTTTCCCTCTACGCTCCTTTCAAATGACCTAAATTCTGCCCTTTTTTCAAGCATTAAAGTTCTGCCTCCTTTATCAAACCACTGTTTGAACCTCCCATTTGGCACCTCCAAGAACAATCATGCCCAGGACTCCTAGGGATAAATATGCAGCTGAGGACAACTATACATGAGTAGCAGCTGAAATCCAACTGGCAATCCACCTGGTCTACACAGAGGGGATTCCCTTTTCTAATTTGCATAAAGTTGCCATTTATGCTAGAGGAATCCCTGCTAGTATTATTATTTGGTTTCGCGAATGGCCTAACTCCCCAACTAATGGTTTCTCTGAAAGATGAGAACTATGATTTCAACCCCTATCGATCCCCATCATCACAATGTGACCTCATGACCGCTTCCACTCAATGTTGTCTCATTGATTCTGCTTCGAAAGTCTTTTCCTTTCCTACTACTTCTGTCTTAGTTCAGGCATTTGTTTTCACCTGAAGTGTTCCAAGAATCTTCTAAAAAGTTTCTCTGCCTCCAATACCCTCCTTTCTTAACCACACACTTAGCTGATTAATAAAGCGTAGCTTTGATTACGTTGTACGTATCTCCTATATTTCTCAACATCCTGACCTTTTTTCTTGCTATCTCTCAGCCTAAAACTTAATATATCTAAATATTACCTATCCTTCAAGTCCTTTCTCAAATAACATCAAGAGTACCCTGTTCGTCCACCTGAAATGAATTGCTCTTGCATAAAATGCAGAACAATGTTTCATCTGTATCTCTCCAAGGCTCTTGTCACTTTCCATGCTGTTATATAGTAATTTGCATATCATTTATTTTCCCTATTCAACTACTAAACTTTGTGATTTGAAGAACTGGAAAGAAAACAATTTCTCAATGTATCTGATACATATTTGCAACTATGCAAAATCCTTATACACAACATACTGTAGATACTTGCTATGAAAGGAAGATGTGTTACAGACAGAAGGCTCCTTGTGGACTTCAAATTATCTAGCTGCTTACTTCTGTGACTTGTTACCATCATGGGGCTGATCTCTTGCTGAAGAAAATGAAGGCATGAAGAAGATATACTGTACCTCATCTTCTCCTTTGCATCTTCAAAGCTTTCAGATACAAAGTAGACATCCTGAAAAGTTGTGATTAGACATTCCTGTTTGCAGGTAATCTTGGGATCAAAGGGCTTTACTTTGGCATGTCCAGAAAGCGCATGCTAGAAGACAAAGAGTCAGTGAATCAAAGAATAATATCTATTTTCATACTGGCACACCTCTAAACATATTACTAATGCAATGGCCCCAATCTACAATTCCAAACTTGTTTTCCATAGCTCTATTCAACCCACAGTACACTCCAGCAAAAGAAATGGCTTGCTCTTCCCTGTAAATGCCCCCAAGATCCTCTCCATGGCTTTGTTCTTCCTCTCTTCTTTGTGTAAAAGTCACCCAAGGATCTTTACTTACTTATTCCTGTATTATGTCACTTACTTTCTACCCAGCACTAGTTATTCCTGTGTATGACTCGTATACCCACCATCAAGTGCTCCCTGAAAGCAAGATAGTACCTTGGATGGTGTTTCACACACATTCATTACTCAACAAACATGAGTTTATTTATTCATTGAATGAATAATAAATCTCAAAGAATTCCCTAGAAATTATAGAAGTTATTGCTAGTATATCAGAAATGGTGAGGAAACAGCAAGACTTTGTAAGCAAAGACTTTAAAACACTTCTTATTTAAAATATATTATATACACACCATTTCATATATATCAGAAATACATCAAAATATTTAATGTGTGTGTGTATTACTAATGCAATGGCCCAACCTACAATTCCAAACTTATTTTCCACAGCGCTATTCAACCCACAGTATACTCCAGCAAAAGAAGTAGCTTGCTGTTCCCCATAGATGCCCTTATAAAATTCTGATTTATATATGTGTGTGTATATATATACATACACACATTTGGATTATATTATATAATATATAATTGGGAAATAGAGAAAAATACATTCAGGTAATGATTAGTGACACCCCCAAGTATTTTCCATAGTAACCTCTTGTTCAAAACCAAAAACTATTTCAGGTTTTATCAATTGTATTAGGTGAATATGGTTATATACAAAGATTTGCAACTCTTACTTTGAGTTCACTGATAGAAGAAAGTAAGCCAGCACCAAAGACTCTTAGCTGTCCATCTTGTTTACACAGACCAAACTCCACAGTGAAAAAGTAGCACTGCAAAAAAAAATCAATATTATTCTCACACACTGAAGAATTCAATTTAAAACAAATTACAATTCTTAGTCACTGACCCAAATACCCTAGAATAAAGTCCAAAATCCCAGTCTAGTTCACAAGTCTTTCTACAATCTGGCCTCATCCTAAACCAGTACTTCTCAAGCTTCTGTTTTGATGACTTTTACATACTATTAAAAATTAGAGGACCCCAAAGCTTTTTTTGTGCATGTATGTATAGATTATCACTATATTAGCCATATTAAAAATTAAAACTGAGCGAAGAATGCTTGCTAATTAATTTTAAAATTTAATAAACTCATTTTATGGTAAAATAAATAATGTTTTAATAAAAATAACTATATTGTACAAAACAAAAAAGTAAGAAAAGTAGCATTGTTTTACAATGTTATAAATCTTTTTAATGTCTGGCCAGAGTACAGATGGAGTCTCGTGTCTGCTTCTGTATTTAACCTTTTGGGATATACTGTTTGAGTACATGAGTTATATCAGCTTCATGCAGTTACCTAGTTAGAAAAGCGTTGAATATTTTAATAGTCTTTTTGTATAGTTGTGGATATTCTTCTTTTACTCTGCATGAACACTCAACAAGTGGGTAGAGATTTTTAAAGTTCAACTGCAATGCGGGATCTGAATTATGTCAATGAACTGCCTGTTATATTAAAATCCACTGTGTGCTTTGAATGGATCTTTTATCTAGGCACAATTTTGACCTCAAGGACCCCATAAAAGAGTCTCAGGGACCCCAAGGGTCCCCAAACCACAGTTTTAGAAGCACTGTCCTATTTCACACTGCCTCCCCCATGCTTGGACACTCTGCTCCAGCTTCTCGCTGTTTCCCCAGACACATCAAGCACCTCCTTGTCTTCCCTTGTGCATCTCTTATCCTGAGATGCATTTCCTTCCTTGCTCAGCACATCACTCATTTTCCATCAGCTAATCCAGATGTCCTTCTCCCAGGAAAACTCCCCCAGGTTCTCTATGCTCCCAGAGCAAGCTGAACTTTGCTACAGGCTATCTCATTTGACGTAATTGTCTCCTCAAATAGTATGTAAGCTCCTTAAAGGTAGAAACCAGGCCTTACTCATCTTTGTATTTCCAGCAGTGCCTTGTACCTAGTACTCAAAAACGTTTTAGCATAATTTTAAGGAAACCTATCTTTTTTATTGGAAAATAAAAGATAGATAACATATTATTGTAATCTTGTTTTTCTCTACCTTTTTTAAAGCTCATGTCTCCTTTTGATAAACCTTAAAATTTTACATCTTTCTTTAATGTTATTTGAATTAAAGATTATGAACGAAAACAAATTTTCTTTTCCTTTCTTTTCTCTTCTTTTCTTTATCCTTTCCTCTCTTTTCCTCTTCTTTTTTTTTTTTTTTTTTTTTTTTTGAGACAGAGTCTCACTCTGTCCCCCTGGCTGGAGTGCAGTGGCGCAATCTCGGCTCACTGCAACCTCCAAGCAAAGACAAATTTTCTAATGGTCATTCTGAATACGTACTTTTAAACTACACAGATACTCATACACCCTACCCCAGGTGAAAATGACTGATCTATACAGTTAATTCCAGATTTATACCGTTGCCAGTTTTTGAACAGCCTCCTCTGAAGCGCCAAGAGAAGCCAAGCCAATTTCTTGGGAGAATTGGGCAAAACTAGGTTCAGCCAAAAGCGGGACATGACCTAAGAGTTCATGGCAGGTATCTCTGAAATAGAGGTACAAGTTTGTCATGCTGCAGTGCTTAACATAAGTGCATAATCAACCATTCAATCAAATCGCAATCCAATATTTTATTCTAATGATTGGGTGATATTACTTTGGTAATGGATCACAAAGGACACTAATCAAATAAAGAAACAATTTTGGTTCAAAACCTTGGCCACTCACAGACACACATATAAGTGCATATCAGGTATCTATGGACATCCACATGCCACCCCCACCTCCCAACCCTGCCACATACACACCCAAATCAGATCTCTGCTCAAATATCACCTTCTCAGCAAGGCCTTCCCTGATCACCCTTTTCAAAACAGCCACACACACACACACACACACACTCCCACACACCTACACCCTCCTCCATCCCCCTTTCTCGGCTTTATTTTTCTCCACGGGACTCATCACCATCCGATGCAACATTTGCATACATTTACTTGTTTGTTTATTATCTATATCCCCACTGGAATACAAGCTCTATGCAGGCAGAAATTTTTGTCTGATTTTTTCCAGTGTTACATTCCCTATGCTCAGAATAGCAGCTAGCACCTAATAGGTTGTCAATTAATAATCATAATGGCTATCACGTAATAGAGCATGGAATATGTATTTCATGCCAGGCGCCGTTCTAAATGCTTCACATGTGCTAATTTATTTAATCCTCACACACCAAAGAAAAAAAAACCCATAAGGCAGATGCCATTATTATAAATAACCATTTGATGAATTCATGGCTGAAATAGAAGTACTTACGGCTCTGGGGTATAGAAGGGATCTGAACTGTGTCTCACATATTGAGTGCAGTGAAAAACTCGAAAGGCTAAACCTGATAAGAAATCTCTTGGTGATAAGTAACCAGCCACAGGACGGATGGAAAAACCTGTACGCTCTGCAAAGCAAAGGAGAAAACAAAGAAAATCTTTACCAGAATAGACCCCTGACTGCAGCATTTTAGTTCTGCTAGTGGCACCAAATAACACTTTGATGGAGGACACGGAAACTAAAATTTATCATATGCATATTAAGGGCAACTAATTATTATTAAGCACTTGCTACGGCCAGGCCAGGCAATGAGTTAGACCTTTTACATATCACATCTCCTTTCATGTTTACAACATGAGTTAAGGATGTTTCTTCTTATTGTGACAACTATGAAATGGAGGCTCAGAGACTCAATAATGTGCCCAAGTCCACACATTAGTTGATAAAGATAGAATGACAACTCAGATCTCCTCATGCCATACAACACCTTGCTGTCTCCCTAAAGGGTTTATACTATCTCCTAGATAATCTTCTTTTTGTTAAAACTCATTAACAAGATATATTCATTTAAATCAGAGCCATTTTTGAAGCTGCGCCATTTTTAGCCAGTACCATCTCTTGTAAAGTAGTCCCTTTCTTTCATCTAAACGGGATAGTGCTCTTCCATCTCCCAACAGCCAAGACTGCATGCATACTGCAAAAGAGGCCTGCCACTAGGATTCAGTGGCTCGGGAGACCCCTGTAAGCCCTAATCTTGGCCTTCATTTCAAACCCTCACAACTCTGGTATTCCAGTTCCATCCAGCTGTGTTGTGTTTGGATGCTCCCATTCTGATGGGCAGACTGCACTGTCCAGTAAAAATTTCCGTAGTGATAGAAATGCTCCATATCTGTGTTGCCCAGTAAGGCAACTACTAGCCGCATGTAGCCACTGAGCATTTGAAATGTGGTTAGTGTGACTGAGGAACCAACCTCTTGATTTACATTTATTTTAGTTATTTAAATTTCAAAAAACCAAATGTGTTTAGTGTCTACCATATTTGATAGCGCAGGTATTCCCTTCCAACTTTTGCTTGAACTTTCTGTTAGTTTTGATTTCTCTTTGATATTTGACCTTGAAGCATTTTCAGCAACACATTCTGCAGCCAGCCCAGGCTCCAGACCCTAAGAGAACAGCTTTCAGTTTTGTGTGCATAACAAAACATTTCCTCCAAATCTCATGCAAATTTGATGTTACAATTTCTGTAGTGTATATTTGTCCATCTTTATAAGTCTATCAATGTTATGTGCATTGGTTCTCTATCATCCTTAATCACTATTTTTCAAAAGTTTAGTTTTTATGGAAACCAATTACATAATTTCTTCCCTTGTAGAAACTGTATTGCTCTTTCCTGTTTATTTCTTCTAGTTTTGTGTATAGTTGTTGAATACTGTTAAGGAGTTAAATAGATATGTAGATTTTTTAAGTCTATGTAAGAAACTCAAAGACAGCAATTTCAGACCATTATGGAAATAAACTAAATTCTTTTCAGTCACAGCATAACTTCTTTGTTTTTTCCACTATGGTAATCTGCTGAGATTATCTACTGAGATAAAAGGGAAAATTTATACTTCTTAAATACTGTAAACCCTTGGAGATAGATCACTGCTCCTTTTACTTCCTATACTAGCTAGAAAAACAGTAAAGAGGCCTGGACCAAACAAATATAAAGAACTAAAAGGAACAAAATTGTCCTTACCCTTTGTTTATGTCTCTACTAGCACCATCTTTTTTCTTGCTAAAATTATAAAATCTTAATGTGGGAAAGGTCTTTAACCTTCCCCAAGATGTTTGAATCTCCTCTACCAAATCCCTGGCAAATGGGTGTGAAGCTTTTGCACGAACACCCCCACGGATGAGGAACTAACCATCTCATAAGCCTGTTCTATTTTCAAATCACTCTTTAACAAGATATTCTCTATTCTGGGCCAAAAGCTTGAAGTTTCTATCCAACAGTCCTTTACTTTAGAGTTGCACAGTGATCCCTCCGTTATAAAGATCCTTCCAACTATTTAAAGAAAGCTATAACAGCCCCTAAATCTCTAGGTTAAACACCCTAAGAATTCTTCAAATTTTACTTTGTGATACAATTTCAAATCTCCTTATAATTCTGCTCACCTTCCTCTACCTTGGCTGCAGGTTATGATTATCCTTCAATGCGGTGCCCAATCCTGGATCCAATACACCAGGACAGAGTACGGGAAAATTCTGACCTCCCATATCACTACGCTTTATTACTCTATTAAAAATGCTGTCATTGTCGGGCGCGGTGGCTCACGCCTGTTATTCCAGCACTTTGGGAGGCTGAGGTAGGTGGATCACTTGAGGTCAGAAGTTCAAGACCAGCCTGGCCAACATGGCGAAACCCCATCCCTACTGAAAATACAAAAATTAGCCGGGTGTGATGGCAGGTGCCTGTAGTCCCAGCACTTTGGGAGGCCATGGCAGAAGAATCGCTTGAACCCAGGAGGCAGAGGCTGCAGTGAGCCAAGACGGCATCACTGTACTCCAGCCTGGGCAACAGAAAGAGAGACTCTGTCTCAAAAAAAAAAAAAAAAATGCTGTCATGATCAAAACAGAGTTCAGCAACCCCCTTACAAAAAATTAATTAGCTTATTACCTTTTAAAAAGTTTGAAACATCTTCCAATTGTGGGATATTATCCTCCCGATATCCACAATGTTTAGAAAGCAAAGGCAAGTTTTTGAGATACTCTCTGCAAGCATGGGTTGGGTAGAGTTTGTTGAGCTCTTGGAATACGGTTCCCCAGGTCTTAATCTCCTCTTCAGTGAATTCAATCTTCGGAATGGGGTCTCCACTAATGAGATAAAGGGAAGGAGTTGTTTTGAATTAGCATTTAATAAATAATGGCACTTATTTCACTTTCTACTTACCAAATGAACACAATTTATTCTATTCACTTATTTTATTATCTCAAAGTTGGCTACATTTTTTTAAATATACTTACTGTTTATAGTTCATAGCCAAGTCCGCAAAATACTTTCGACGTTTACGGTAGACATTGTCTTTGAAGCCCTGATAATTAAAGACATATTTTTAAATATCCACACTAAAAAAACTTGACAAATGATATTCGGGAAACATTTCATTATTACTAGAGCTATTACATTAAAGGGCTACATAATTGCTACTATGAGCAAGCATTATTTAGAGATTTATGATCATTTTTATTTTAAAGTCAATGTTACATGACAGCTTTATACTCCAGTAGCTACAAAGATAAAAGATATAATGGATACAAAGATAGTGTAGTGGCCACAAAGATAAAACAGTTTAAAGAATAAGGAAACCACCATCCCAGTTAAATATATGGCTCTTTTCCAAGGGTGAGGGTTTTTTTCCTTAATCATTTGACTATATCTTCAGTTATATTTACCCATAATAGTAATTAATAATAAAAAGTAATTAATATTTGAAATAGTGACTTAACTGAATCTAGTCTTAGATTTTATCACAAAATGCGAATATATTTGCCATTTGCAGAAATAATGATGATTTAAATAGCAGACAAAATAGTAACATTAGAATTTATACTCATGAAAAAATTTTTTTTTAGACAAAATGGCTGAGTGTGGTGGCTCACACCTGTAATCTCAACACTTTGGGAGACCTACAAGGGAGAATCACTTGAACCCAGGAGTTTGAGATCAGCCCGGCAACAAAGCAAGACTCTGTCTGTACAAAAAAAAATTAAATAACAATTGTAACTAGCCAGGTGTGGTGGTGTATCCCTGTTGTCCCAGCTCCTCAGGAAGCTGAGGCAGGAGGATGGCTTCAGCCCAGGAATTCTAGGCTGCAGCAAGATATGGTGGTGCCACTGCACCCTAGCCTGGGCAATAGAGGGAGGCTCTATCTTAAAAAAAAAAAAAAAAAAAAAAAAAAAAAAAAGACAAAATAAGAAATCAAGAATCAAAGCCCAGGAGAAAACAGCCAAAAATGCAAACAATGGGAAAGAAGGGGACACCTGAAAAGAGAGAATGAGACTCATCTCTTTAACACAGATCTATGAGAGAGCACAGATTTACTATGATTTGTGCTAAAATCTGGAAAAACAAATATGAACAAAGCAGCCTGGGGCTTAAAGGAGTTTACATGAACCTGTTATTGTAAAATGATACAGTAAGTGTCTCATCATATTGCACAGATATGTACAGAACGGCACGCACACTTAAAACGATTGTGTGGTTCAGGGAAGGATTCCCAGTGATTACTCTCGACTCGAGCTAAGACACAAAAGAGGAGTGGAAATAGCACAGTGATTAAAACAAACAAACAAACACACAAACAAACCCAGCATGTTGTGCCTAAGAAAATACAAGCAACCCCATGTTGCTCAAACTTGGAGAGTAAGGCAGAGCATGTTGAAACTAGTTGGGGTCTGCAAATTAAAGGTCCATTAAGGAGCTTGGAGTTTAGCCTTGGGTAATGGGAACCCACTGGTGTTTTTTTAATAACAACTTTATTGAGGTATAATTCACATACCATAAAATAACCATTCAGTGGTTTTTAGATATCCACAGAGTTAAACAACCATCTCCACCATCTAATTTCAGAAAGATTTTGTCCCCCCCAAAAAAAACCATGCTCATTAGCAATCACTCTCCAACTCCACCCCAACCCTCCCCAGCTCCTGGCAACCGGTAATCCACTGTCTGTTTCTATGTATTTTTCTGTTCTGGACATTTCATATAAATGGAATCATACAATATGGGACCTTTTGTGACTAACTTCTTTCATTTACCATAATGTTTTCAAGGTTCATCTATGTTGCAGCACATACCAGTGTTCCATCTCTTTTAACGGCCAATGATATTTGCTTATATAAATATACCATACTTCATCTATTTATCAGTTAATGGACATTTGGGTTGTTTCCACTTTTTTGCTATTATGAATAATGCTGCTACAATCATTTGTGTATATGTTTTTGTATGGACATATATTTTCAATTCTTTTAAGTATGTACCTAGGAGCCATTGGTGATTTTTAAGAGAGAAGATGAATAATAGTCATATTGAGGTTTTAGATCATTCTAATGAGGATAAGAAGGAGGTGTTTGAAGATGACAAGGCTAGAGGAAGGAAGACCAGTTAAGGGATGTGGTAGTAGGGATGAATAAAGAACACATTTAAGAAATACCTAGGAGGTGAAAATCAGCAGGACTTGGTAGATCAGTAAAACTGATGTACTCACCTTTCCATAAACATGCCCCAGATTTTCTTGCCTCTGAACCTTTGCGCATACTGTTCCCTCCTGAATTGTTCTTCCTTTCCATCTCTTATCTGCTGAAATCTTTTAAGGCCCAGTTGAAATGTTGCCTTTCTCTGATCTCTTCAGCTAGAAGTGTTTGCTCTCTTATGTACATTTTGAGGCAATATTTTCATGAAGCAAAATTTTCACCTAGCATGCTTTTTATATTTTATCTTGTGTGTGTTTGTTTATATATGTGTGCTTTAGCTTTTCAACTAGACTACATGCTCCCTTCTGGCAAGTACTGCAATTAATTGCAATAGTTACTCAATAAGATTATAGAATAATTGGATACATCATCTGATGGCTGTCTAAGGTAGTATACAAAGGTCACATTCACACAGCTAACACGTGAGAGAAGCTACATTAAAGCCCTGGTCTGTTCAACTTCACAATCGCACTCTCTTCTCTCCTCCCCTCCCAGAAATGCTCTAGATTTACTAATTCTCCAACTCTTGCCTGTACTGTACAATTTTCTCAGGACACAACTTCCTAGTTCATCAACTGCCTAATAAACCAATCATGCTGGGCAGTGTGGGTGGCAAGTCTTTCTCTGGCTTGCTTTTACTTATCTCCCTGTCCAATAACCCATGCCCATTTAAATAAAAACTGCAGACGCTATCTTCATTTTAGTATAACCTTTTGAATAGCTCTTAATAATAGGAATGCTGGGCATGGGACAGATATTTTGGAACAAATGAAGCTCTATGTTTTTCAGGCAGTTAGTCTCAATTCCACCAATATAGAGGTCTACTAACACTTGTTGAAATCTTGATTAAAACAATATCTCATTTAGTCTAGAAAAAACACTTTCTCTAAAAACATTGCCCTTAATTTTTAGTTTGCTTTAAATTGTTTTTATAAATGTATTTATTAAAAATACTTACAGGGTGCTAGCTTATGCCTGTTATCCCAGCACTTTGGGAGACCGAGGCGGGTGGAACACCTGAGGTCGGGAGCTTGAGACCAGCCTGGCCAACATGGTGAAACCCCGTCTCTACTAAAAATACAAAAATTAGCTGGGTGTGGTGGTGGGCACCTGTAATCCCAGTACTTGGGAGGCTGAGGCAGGAGAATCACTCGAACCCAAGAGGCAGAGGTTGCAGTAAGCCTAGATCGTGCCACTGCACTCCAGCCTGGGCAACAGAGCAAGACTTGTTCTTAAAAAAGAAAGAAAATACTTACAGGATGGTCTGCATCTAGTTCAGATCCATACATCAGAACTCTGTTGGCACAACAGTCCAGGTCAGAAATCTTCTTTGGAAACCAAGGAACAGTTTCCATACCTGAAAATTAAAAAAAAAAAAAAAAAAAAAAAAAGAAGCACTAAAAGTTGAAGAGACAATCTTAAGACAATAAAGAAGAGAAAATTAAATTCAGTTGGATGAGAGTTTTAATTTAAGGTTGTACATCAAGGCAAGATTTGTACGAGTTAAGTAAATTGCCCTATTTCTAAAAAGTAAAATTTATTCAAAATTTCTGAACTTTAATTTTTTTTTGAGTCTTCAGGTTGATGTTCTAAGTTTTGGAGAAATACTGTACTTTAGAAACAAACTAAAAGTTTTAAAAATGCTTAAGCTACATATTTAGTTATTCTACAAAAGCAGAAAAAGGATGCACAACTTTATTTACAGACCAAGGTACAAACTTAATAAAAACTTCATTTATTTTTGCCAGTGGAAAAGATCTTAGAAATCATTTGTCTTTGCCACCTTGATCTTCTCACCATTCCTCAGACACACAAGCCCTCATAAGACCATGGGGTTTTATAAATGCTACTCTTCTGTCTGGAGTAGCTATTCCACTCCCATTGCCTGCCCCACCCTGCCCTTCTGTTTTCCTGAGAATATCCTTCACATCCTTCAAGACCCAAATCTAATGAGATCTTCTCATTCCGCAAAGCCTTCCCTGACCCTGTAGACAGAGCTAATTATCTGTTCCCTCGGTTCCTGTGACTTTATGTCTCTCTCTAAAGGCTTTTACTACGTTTTATTATAATGTACCTGTTTATTGTCTGTCTTACATGAAAGACTGGAAACAACTGTAGGGTGGAGACTATATCTTTTGTATCCCTATTTCTTAGCAGAAATATCTGTCACAAGGCTGATGTATCAACTGAACTATTTAGTCATCTATACACCTTGCATTTTACAGATGAGGTAATCAAATTCCAGAGAGGTAATTTACCCTAGGTAATGCACTCCTCTTGGAAGACAGAGGACTAGAACTCAGCTCTTCTTGCCCCAGTGTATTGCTCTTTCTAACATATCCAGGAGTGATATTCAAGGGATTTAACAACAAATACAACAGGAGCAGTAATCGCTCAAAAGAGACATCAGCAGAGTCCTAGGCTTCTGCTCTGCAAGGTGTTAACCCTTTAGTTGTTAATGATGGGTGTGGGACTTCCTGGTGGGGGGCCGGTATCTGGAGCAACAGAGGCTTCAGGCACGGTGAAGAGCCCTCAAGGGACTTGGGGAAGTAGCTCTCTGCCAGCCAGAAGTGGAGATATATCAGTATTTTAATAATTATATAGCTGTACGAACGCATAGCAGATGAATAGCAGTCCTGATTACACCTTAAATATTGTGGACAGAATCTGAAGAGATTATTTTAGATTGAGTACCATATATAAAATGTACCTAAACTATCCATTTGTCTTTTGCCTCGAGTGAACTTCAAGGATTTTTTCACCAGTAGAGATCTTAACCTTTATCTTTGCTACCTGAGTATCTGAAACTTTAGGAGGCTTTATTGCTTTCTCATTTGCTTTCGGAAGGAATGCTGTACATCAGTTGTTCCTGACCTTTTTGGCACCAGGAAGTGGTTTTGTGGAAGACAATTTTTCCAAGAATGGGGAGGCGGGAGATGGTTTCATCAGGCATTGGAGTCTCATAAGAAACACACAACCTAGATCCCTCGCACACGCAGTTCACAATAGGGTTCACGCTCCTAGACAGAGCTCAGGCGGTAAGGCTCGCTGGACCTGCTGCCCACTGCAGCTGTGCAGCCTGGTTCCTAACAGGCCATGGACGAGTCCCCTGCTATACGTATTGTGTGTCACTTCATAGTTGTCAGCAACTGTCAACATTTGCAACAAATTTAAATATTCATTTACTATCCGCTAGATGCCAAGTCTTATGAGACTTACTAAGTGCTCAGGGATTGTGAATTAGAGGTTTTTCAGATCAAGAAATGTTGATGCTTTGGAATGAGAGATAATCAATCCCTGATTATGCCAAATTGTGTTGTCTTTCTTCTTTCTTTCTTTCTTTCTGCCTGCCTTCCTGCCTTCTTTCTTTCTTTCCTTTCTTTTTTTTTTTTTTTTTGACAGGGTCTTGCTCTGTCACCCAAACTGGAGTGCAGTGGCATGATCTCAGCTCGGCTCTACAGCCTCAACCTCCTGGGCTCAGGTGATCCTCCCACCTCAGCCTCCAGAGTAGCTGGAACCATAGGTGCATGCCACCACACCTGGCTAATTTTTGTATTTTTTGCAGAGACTGGGTCTCTCCATGTTGCCCAGGCTGGTCTTGAACTCCTGGACTCAAGTGAGTCTGCCTTGGCTTCCCAAAGTGCAGGGATTACAGGCATGAGCCAGCACACCCAGCTGTTTCTTATACTCAAGATTTTCTTTTTCATTTCTCTTACACTAGATCAAATGTTGCTTTATAATTTTTCTTTGGTATCTTGAGCAACTATATTTCGTGTTCCCTTCACTACCAGACTATAAGCAACTTGGAGAGATTGTGTTTTATTATTTTCATGTTTTCAAGATAAATATAAGATTGAACACACATTAGGTGTTTCATCTTCTAAGTAGTATTTTCACATTTCGAACTTACCATCTTCCTTCACAGTAAAATTATCTGGTGGATTCACAGAGAGAACACTGGTATGAGACTTTAGCAGATGAAAAATATCATTCAATTGTTCTCTGTTGATGTCACAGTCAACAAAAATCTCAAATTCTGAGTTTCTTCTTTTTGATTTTCGGGATTCAATATGTAACAGATTCACATGCTTCTCCTGTGTAAAGCACAGGGTAAAGATTTCATGTAACTGCCTCAAATGTTAACAGTCTTTGAGCAGGCTGCTTTCATTACCACCAAAAATCAGATTCAGACTTCTCAGAACAGCCAAAGGGGAAAAGGCTGTTTTTAGTGCTGCCAACAACAAAATAATTCCTTCTTAAAAATTATGTACCGGTCAGAAAAGTTTTCAAAATTCATCCCACCCTCCAGAAACCAATAAAATAACACACACTACAGGCCCTTCAGATTGTCAGAATTAATCAGAATTCAAATTAAAATATTATTAAGTTTCCTGGCTAAGAGGAATCTTTTGAAAATTCTCATAAATAAAAGCTAGTTTTCAAAAAGTGATACCAATGTTAGTCCTAGAGAAAGAAGAGTTTCACTTTCAAAAATTCATTTAATAAAATTAGATGAACAGCTTGAGCACAGAGTATTTAATACCCCAAATCTCTTAAGCTACAGTCTTAGTAACAGCTGAACCAGATCTCCTCTTCTGACCTCTTCCAAGTCAGCCTAAGATGGGGGTGCTGTGTGTAGAAGTGTGGGAGGAGGGTATGTTCTCTTTCCAATTTGGGTGGCTTAGGAAGAGTGCTGGGGACATGATAATGAAACATGAGAACCAATCACCCAATAGTTTTTTCATCTAAAAAAATGAGAAGGTTAGAGCAGATAATCTCCAATACTAACCAGTGCATCCTAAAATAACTTAATGAACACCCATGCAACTAGGTGAGAGCTGCGAAGAATATAAAGGAAAGACATAAAGGTATTTACATTCTAGTTGGCTAACATATGGAAGATTAAGAAAATAAAGTAAAGAGTGTTCAGATGCAGATGCTCAGCAAAGGGAAAAGCATTACGACTTAAGAGAGAGTAGAAAGTTTCATGGAGCAGGCAGAAACTTAAATGAATCTTAAAGAATAGATAGAATAGGTCAGGCATGGTGGCTCACACCTGTAATTCCAACACTTTGGGAGGCCAAGGTGGAAAAATCACTTAAGCCCAGGAGTTCAAGAGCAGCCTGGACCATGTAGCAAGACCTCGTCTCTACAAAAAAATAATAAATTAGCCAGGTGTAGTGGCGCACACCAGAAGTCCCAGCTACTTGGGATACTGAGGTGGGAGGGTCACTTAAGCCCAGGAGGTTAATGCTACAGTGAGCTGTGATTGTGCCACTGCACTCTAGCCTGGGTGACAGAGTGAGACCCTTTCTAAAAAAAAAAAAAAAAAATCAGGGAACGTGAGCTAACAAGAAAGAGGAGTGAGTGATAGGAGATGTTAGGAAATTAGAATAGGCAGGGTTTATCTGGGAACATAGAATTTATCACAGAATCAATACAAGTCAGTTATAAAATATACTGGGATTGATCAGGTGTAGAGAAGAGTTTCATTTCATCTCTTTCTTATAAATTTTTACATTAATAATGCATTTGTAAATATTTTCTAAATGATGACTTGAATAAATATAAATCCAAACTATGTTTTTGGAGGACAAAAAAAAAGATACAAAAATGTCAATTATTCCTAAATTTAAATCTCAATGGAATTTGGTGAGGAAATGTAATAAATAATTTCAAAGTTCATCTGGAAGAAAAACACAGTCTGGAAAATTCAGATAAAGTAGAAGTAGTACGTGAAACATTCCCTATCCGTCATTTCAATTACAGAAACAGAGGCACAGAGAGGTTAAGCAGTTCGGCCAGAAGCACACAGGAGACAAGTGTCAGAGCCAGAATTCAAATCTAGGCTGTCCAGGTCCACAGTCCATGCGCTTAAACATTATGCTGTAATCCTGTTGCACAAGAAAGGAAGAGTCACAAAGGTGGATACTATGGCTCTTCTTCAAACAATATTTACATAATCTTAATAATAAAAACATTAAAGACTGACAGAGCCAAAAACCGGGACACAAATGCATTGGGAAGACGAGTGGAAAGGAAGTTGAAGAGGCCATCGGAAGGGGAGTTGTGTCAAGAAACCTAAATTTTTGCTTTATTGTTGAAAATCAATAGATAATTACCTATAATTTTAGAAATCAAGAAGTAGAAGCAGAATAAGCATATAATTTATAAGTGTGGAAGTAAATATTAGAAAAATAGTCTAAAGAGTTGAAAAAGGTTGCCTCCACAAGGTGGGGGATAAGTAAAATGGATGGAGACACACCCGGAGAACACCATGTAGCAGTTAGAAGAATGAATGAGATGTTCACACAACAGCGTGCACAGGTCTTAAGAACACAGTGCTGGATGGGAAAAAGAATCTTTACAGCACAATATGATTATATAAATTACGAATATATGCACACACAAAAACTACATATTCTAAAGTGCAGATAAAAGTAATTCAATGTACATATGAGAGCAGTTCTCTATCAGAAGAGAGAAATGGAGATAGAACTGAAGAATGAAATAAAACAGGAAGAGGTTGCACAAATCAACAATGATAGTGTACACGTGATTTAATGAGTGTGATTAACTCAAGCTTCTGCACATAAGGTTGCAAAAAAATTAAATGGAACTTAAGAATGAAGAGAGATGGAGCAAAAGACTGCTTTTAAAAAAATATGTTTTATAGTATGGGTTGAGTTGTTCTTAAGCTATGCACAATTATTTTTTGATTAAAAATTAAATTTAAAAAGTTGATGGAAGAAGACACACAGGTATTTTATTTAAAGACTCAAAAGTAATCAATAGAATAGCTAAAAGTAATAATACAATTATCAGATTTGGAAGGACTGGGAGAGGGAAGGGAGGGAGGTGGTATCAGTATCATTGTTCATAATAAAAAGTAAATGAATATAGTGTGAAGTTGATAACTCGAAAAGACATATAAGAGCAATGTTTAGGTTTCATAAACTCACCACCAAAAAAACTAAAGGCCAGAAATAGCTAAAAGAGGTTGCCTCTAAGGAGTGGGACTGAGAATATGGTATGTGTTAGGTAAGAAAACTGATGCTTCTCATTACAAGCTCTTCTAGACTATCTATATTTCAGATTTTTAATTCTTTGAAATATTCTTTGCAAACAGCTATATAATAGTATGCCATATGATTATTAACATAGCTAACATCTATTGGTCACTTACTTTGTACTGTACCATCCTAAGCACTTTAGAGATATTAACTGTACTAATGCTCACAATGACCCTATGATGTAGGTAGAGTTCTCATTTTATGGACATAAATCCTGAAGTGTGGAGAGATTAATCAATTTGCCCACGATCACCCAGGTAATAAGTGACAGAGCAAGGATTTGAATTCAGGTGGTCTGTCTCTGGAGACCAGAGCTTAACCACAGTGGTGTTTCGCTAGCACAATTCAACATCCCCTATATTAGGACAAGTGGATTATTTATAATTTTTAGTTCCTATAAACAATACATCTTTGTGTGTCCCTGAGCCCTTAAACTCAGTTAGGTCCCCCAAGTTCAACGCTGTCACAATATGTGGTACTTCTGTTTCATGTCACTTTACACATAGTAATTATTCACTTATAGCAGTTGTTTGTTTAGTGTTGCCTTTCCCACTAGATTATATACTCTGTGAGAACAGGCACTGTGTTTACTTCGTCCAGCTCCACATCCTTAGTGTCTGGTGTGGTACCCGACACATAGTAAGGACTCAATAAATATTCATGTTCTGCTTGACTGATCCATATTTTTAAGACAGATTTACGAAATTAGAATTATGGGTCAAAAGTATGAACATTTTAAGGCTCATAATACGTATTACCAGATAGTTTCCCTACATGGTACACAAATTTACCCTCGTGCCAAAGGTGCATTGGAGGGTAATGCACCTCCAATGCAATGAAGCTCTGACAGTAGGGGACAGTGTCATTATAGAATCTTTGCTACATGAAAATAATATCATTAAATATACTATGACTATCATTAAATCTCAAGTATATAATTTAAAATGTCTGATTAAATACCAATAAAATTGTAATGCTTCATTAAAATTAAAATTTGCTTCTCTAAAATCTATGAAGTGAATTTTTTCTCCCCCATTTCCCAAAGTAGCTATTTGTATCTCCTCTTCTGTAAATTGTTTGTATCCCTTGTTAGAATTCAGCACTATTTTAGAAATGTAAGTTCTTAACAAATGTTTGTACTCCACCTCTGAAGAATTTGCAATAATTTATATATATTTATATATGTAAATTATATATAAATATAGAATTTATATATATAACATACATAAATATAGAGAGAGAGAGAGAGAGAAAAAAAAATCTCACTCTGATACCCAGGCTAGAGTGCAGTGGTGTGATCATAGCTCACTCACTGTAACCTTGGACTCCTGGACTCAAGCAGTTCTCCCACCTCAGCCTCCCAGGCAGCTGGAACTACAGGTGTCCACTACCTCACCCAGCTAAATTTGTTTTTGTTTTTTTCTTTAAGAGATGGGGTCTTGCTATGTTGCTCTGTATTTTAAATATAGTTTTAGAGATTCATTTCTAGAAGAATTTTGTGCAAAACTATGGAAAATGCTTACCTGAAATATTTTCAGGGCTTTTATAAGTCCTCCAACTTCATTCTTTAAGGAAAAAATGAGACTTGCTCTTCCCCTTTCTAAGGAATGGTCTTTGTTCTCCTTATTGTCTTCAATCATGATGAATTTGGAGTAATTCTCTAAAACTAAAGTATGAAAACAAAGACAAAGGGCTAAAAAAGAAGGTGCACAATGCAGACAATATTTGATAACTAAGGGCTAATTTACTTCTAGAAGCTTCAGTTTCTTAATCTTTTATAAAACCTAGATATGCAGATAAGCTTTGCAAGAATCTAGTGAGACCAAAATAAGATGAAACTTCGCCTGACACCTGCCTAGAACAGAACAGGCACACAATACATGTTAGTAGTTCCCTTTCATGTTTTTCTAAACCAATCCCTCTTTCAGGGCATGACTCAAGCCTGCTGGCTTCTTGTAGTCTTCCCAACTATTGTAGCCTGACCTAGTCAGGAAGGCCTACCTCCTCCCCGCCCTGTCCACAATCTTAGCACTTCATTATACCAGGTCTCAAATGGTTTCCCCAAATGTTTTATTTGAACATATCTCACCTTCTGACAAGGCAGCAAGCTCCTCCAGAGTGGGGACAAGGCTTTCTATTTATTTTGTAAACTAAAGGCCTGGCCAGCTCTAGACATATGTGCACTAGATGGATAACTGCTAGCCAGGAGAATTCTAGCTGTGCTTCTCAGAAGATGAACCAGATATCTACTTTGGTATCTTCTCAACCACTTATTTACACTGCAAAACAGTGAAAGAAAATATGTGGAATGTGAAGTCAGATATATCTAATTATTGGCCTCATGTTTATCAGTGTATGACCTCGGGCATGCTACTTAACCTTTCTAATATAAAACTAAGTTACCAAACAGCTACCGGAACTCATAACATACAAAATTCCCACTTGTTTTAAAACACCATAACGTGGCGTGCTATTCTGAGATTTTCCTCACGGAAGAAACTAGGATACTTCAGGTACCAAGAAGAGTTAGAGACACATAATTCAAAATTTAACCAACATTTATGAATTCACTGGGTTCAAGTTTCTAAAACTACCAAGATTTTTAAATTATGCCAAATTAGTCTCTAGAATTAAAACAATTTCTACTTTGAACGCTATAAAACTAAATGGTCAGTTAAACTGAATAATTATGTGAATTTTTCTGTGATTCAAACAATTACTAATGGTAAAATGAATAAAATTTCAACCCAAGCACATTCACATGTGTAAAGCACCACAGTCAAAGTTAGGGCAGTAAAAATTTTAAAACAAGACAATTTGCCTCCAAAGAATTCACACGCTTGTTTATGGGGAAGGAGAAAATGGAAGATAGACTTCTCAATAAGTACAAAGAAGCAGAAGAGAAGGGACACTGAGATCCCAGCCATGATACCCAAGGAGTACACTCAACCACCCCTCACCTTCCCACCTCCCCACCCCTTTGATCAATATCCCATGTGCTTCTAAAGATGACTGAATACAGCTTCAAGCCCATCCATGAGTCTCTGCTGAGAAAGGATTTACGGATGAGAAGCAAAAGATCTTATGAGATTTTCCACTTCGAAGGAAGTGACCATTTCTCAAGGTAAACTTAAGTATAAACAGAAAATACCAAATTGGTGACTCTGGGGCTAAAAATTCAGGGATGGTCTCAGGTAAGCATTCTCAAAATGCTTTTAGGGATATGAAAACCTTCAGAAATGTTTGTTACCCATTCAATTACCACTCAAAGATTGACTTTTCTTATTAAACACAGAGTATGGGTGACGTTGTCCTATAGTGTGCAAATGTAAACAATAAGAGAGATGCAAAATAATATAACAAATTGCTAGTAGTAAATCATTCTGCAAATCCATCTAGGCAAGTTATAATCTTTATGGGTATCAATCTCTTTATTTGCAAACTTAGAGGGAGGATAATCAACACCACTCTCATGATTATAAGGAGGATTAAATATATATAAACTTATTGTTATGAGAATTAAATAGTTATAATTTATATAAACCTCTTGGAACAGTTGCTAGCCTACACTAAGTACTCAATAAGTATTATCTCAAATAATGGGGAATATGTCCCAAATTTTCCAGTCTTCAAAAAAAGAGAAAATGTTAAAGTAATGAAATAGACATTCTAAACACCTCTGGCTAAAAATTTTTCTTGCCCTAGGAATTAGGCATTTTACAAGATGATTAACATATTTCTTATAATAGCAGGCATGTGGAAAAGTTGCTTTATGATATAAAATGTCAGTATTGTTTTGTATCAAGGTGATTTCAGTTTCATTAATTTATTATAAAATCCCTAAAGTGTATTAAATTCCAAATCTCAAGCAAATAATTCAGCAGTTTTTTTGCAAACAAATAAAGACCCCAAAGTAAAATGTACTGAGTTAGCCTGTATTTACTGAGTCCTCGTATTTCCTGATACCGTCACCATGACATGCAGAAGGAAGAGGATTCTGCAAATATAAGCTACTTCCTGGCCAACCACTAGCTTCATCATGTACATCAGCTTTAAGAACTGGGAGCAAGGATCAGAGAACAGTAAAGAAAAGTTGCCACTGATTTTTTCCAGTCAGTGGTAACACCAGCAGAATTCTAGATCTTCGATAATTTGTCTTTCAACAATCTCTTGGAGCTTGGAATAAAACTCTTCTTATAAAACTATATGAGGCCAGCCACAGTAGCTCATGCCTGTAATCCCAGCACATTGGAAAGCCAAAGCGGGTGGATCACTTGAGGTCAGGAGTTGAAGACCAGCCTGGCCAACATGGTGAAAACCTGTCTCTACTAAAAATACAAAAAGTAGCCTGGCATGATGACACATGCCTGTAATCCCAGCTACTTGGGAGACTGAGGCACGAAAATAGTTTGAACCCAGGAGGCAGAGGTTGCAGGGAGCCAAGATCGTGCCACTGCACTCTGGCTGGACAACAGAGTGAGACTCCATGTCAAAACAAACAAACAGACAAACAACAACAACAAAAAAAACTACTATGAAGAGTCTGGGCAACATAGTGAGATGCTGTATGAACAACAATAACAAAAAACAATTGTTTAAGTTAGCCGGGCATAGTGGCTTTTACCTGCAGTCCCGGCTACTAGGGAGGGAGGCTGAGGCAGGAGGCTTACTTGAGCTCAGGAGTTCTAGGCTGCAGTGATCCATGATCGTGCCACTGCAGTCCAGCCTGGGTGACAGAGTAAAACCCCGTCTCTTAAAAAAAAAAAAAAAGAATGAGGATTTCCTTCAATTTTCAAAACTGGCCCCTAAGCTCTCCTGGAAGTTGCTATTGTGAGAAGGTACTAACAGTCATGGCTCCATCCCTTTAGGGTTCATAATTATTTTCTTTACCTGATTCTTGAATGGATCAAGTTTTGCGCCAATATCTCCTTAGAGGGTGTGGGGAGAGGAGGGTGAAGGATACATTAATTGAAATTTATGATATGCAAGGCATTTATATTATTTTGATTTATTTAAAGACATACATTATTATATTAAGATGTGAGTGGCTCACACCTGTAATCCCAGCACTTTAGGAGGCTGAGGTGGGCAAATCACGAGGTCAAGAGATTGAGACCATCCTGGCCAATGTGGTGAAACCCGGTCTCTACTAACAATACAAAAATTAGCTTGGTGTGGTGGCACACACCTGTAGTCTCAGCTACTCGGGTGGCTGAGGCAGGAGAATTGCTTGAACCTGGGAGGTGGAGGTTGCAGTGAGCAGAGATCGTGCCACTGCACTCCAGCCTGGGTGACAGAGCAAGATTGCATCTCAAAAAAAAAAAAAAGATGTGGAAACCCTCCTCCTTGTTTAAGTCATGGTAAAAATGAAGGTTCTGAAAAGGAACTTTTGCTAAGAAACTAGAAGAAAATTCTCACCTTCTTTTTTGTTCCTCCCAACCCCAAAATAATCTTATAGGACACAGATCTTTGATGGTTACTCAAACTTCGCCATAACTTTGCTTGGTTGACAGAGCTTATGAGGAATCAGTTATTTTTTCCTCCATTCAATTAACCCCAAACCCCTTTCAGAACCTCAATATTTTGCCTTGTTACTTTTTCCTTTCCCCCTTCAACCCACCTGCCCCCTCCTACTCTTTCAGGGAAAAAAACCCACAATACTAACCTGGTAAGATAAAATAGGTCACACTTGTTTGAATCGGCGTCTCATCAATACATAAGCATTTTATTTTATTTTATTTTATTTTATTTTATTTTATTTTATTTTATTTTTTTGAGACGGAGTCTTGCTCTGTCCCCCAGGCTGGAGTGCAGTGGCCAGATCTCGGCTCACTGCAAGCTCCGCCTCCTGGGTTCACGCCATTCTCCTGCCTCAGCCTCCCGAGTAGCTGGGACTACAGGCGCCCGCCACCGCGCCCGGCTAGTTTTTTTTTTTTTTTTTTTTTTTTTTTTTTTTGTATTTTTTAGTAGAGACGGGGTTTCACCGTGTTAGCCAGGATGGTCTCGATCTCCTGACCTCGTGATCCGCCCATCTCGGCCTCCCAAAGTGCTGGCATTACAGGCTTGAGCCACTGTGCCCGGCCAGCATCTTATTTTTAAAGCAACACTCTAACCAGCTAATACCAACTGGTACCCCTTTCTCATGAAAGGCAGAGAGTCATTCCCCTACTGCGTCTCCTGCCCTGACTAAGGATGCACTGCTGTGCAGGACCCACCATTGCAAATAAGGAAAAAATACCGAGAAGACCCTCAGAAGATCAACAGACACAACCCTTGGTAAAGTAGATGTCAAGGCGCACACAATGACCAACTCTTTTCTCCCCTTAGTTTAATCAGTAAAACAAGTGTAATTTATATTTACCTGATCTAGGATGCACAAAGCATTACTGAATTAGTCTTTTGAAAGCGTGGATATTGTTTGAAGACAAAACTAAAAACAGCAAGGAGGATTCTTTCAGAGGGAGGGAATGCTCTAAAGAGTCTTGATTTTCTTTTCTAAATAAGGGGTGGGAATGAGGATGAAAGTGGAGATGAAATACAAAAGAAAACACTACCCATGAAAAGCAGTATTCTAGGAAATAAAGGTACTAGTAGAGAAAATGGAAATAGAAGACACATCCTTATCTGGAGATAATCTAATAATACATGCACAGATGGACCTCCCTGATAACATATGTAAACCACAGATTATAACTTTTCAGAAACATTGATATTAGAATTCCAACCACCCCCCCCCCTTCTTTAAACTTTTCCTGGATTAGCAGTGTGGGACATCAATGAAGAGTTCATTTTAAACCTCTGAAAATCAAACGCCAAAGGAGAGGCTGAGTTTACCTGGACTCTTAACTGACTCTGAACCGCAAGGACCTAGTCCTCTTTGTCAACTGCGACCTTGCAACAAGCTCTTAGTAGTCTGTTGGGATGGTGGTGACGATGGTAAGTGCGATGCCGAGCTTTGCATCTGAGACTCCCTCTTCTTCGGGGGCCTGTTTAAGGGAGGCTTCCCTTCATGGGGGGAGAAGAAAAAAGAGATATTGCCCTTTGATGGAGAGGAAGGGAAGGAAGAAAAATCTTTCTCTTTCTGCCAACATAGAAGAGTCACACAGCCTTGGGTTGGACTCTGAACCCGTTTCCTCATCTGGGGACTCAAGAAATATCTACCTGCGTTTGTTGTGAAGGTGAAATCTGATGATGGGTAGAGTCTGTTCCTGGCACACAGGAGGCCCTCAAAAAGTGTCTTCTCCCCAAAGAGCGTAGGAGGAAAGAAGAGTAAGCGTCTACAGAGGTACAACTCCGACCTCCCAAATCTGACTCCGTAAGACCACCAATTTGCCTCCCGGGAGGGTGACTGCCCAGCCCCGCGCCTGCCGAGTGCCGCCAAAGCCTCGACGGCGGTCCCCGGCGCCCGCTGGAAGGACCGCCTCACTCACCTGGGGCGCCGCTAGCTGCGAGCTGGCTCTGCCCCCGGCCCAGAGCTGCCGGCTTCTTATAGAAGCGGGCGTCGGAGCAGCGGGGCAGCGGCCAATGAGAAGGGAGGGCCGGCGAGTGTGGGGCGTGGGTCCTCCCGGCGGATGGGTGGGGCTGGGGGGTTTGGCTGAGCACCGCAGGCTGCTGGCAGTCGCGTCCGCCTGCTCCCGGAGACTCGCACGCCTCGATCTCTGCGTGTATCTGACTGGTGTTTTAATTAAGTGAATATTAGGCCATCCTTAACTACAGAAGTGTGACTAACGTTGTACAATTCAGAGTTGGACATTCTCTCCAAACCAAGATAACGTCTGTTATCGACACAATGACCTGCTACAGGACTGCAGTGCTTCTGGCCTGTTGGAGACCACAGCGGGAATTCCCCCACCTCCCACACCTCTCTGTGCTTCTAGGCTGTTTAGTAGCCCAGTCCTGCCTCATTATTCTCTTGGTGCTTTCCCCCATTCCTTGAGGCAGAGCAACAGTTGAACTTTTTAGAAGGGAAGTGTTCAGTGCCCTTCTAATTAAAAAAAATTTTAAGCTGCAAGCAGAGAAGCATTCTATATTAGCAAAAAAAAAATCATGTTACGTGCTATTATGAACAACAGGACACAGAAGCAAAAATTTGGAATAGGTATTTATTGGTTGAGTCGATTAGCTCCTATCCCAAAGGACTGTATTCGGAACACAGTATATTATAGGACATTCTTTTCTCCAATGTTTGAAAAGTAAGATTTATTGATGTATAATTTACACACAGTAACATTCACCCTGTGAGGTGTACAATTCTGAGTTTTGACAAACATGTACAGTTGCGTAACCACCAAATGATCAAAATATAGAACATTTTCATCACCGCGAGAAAGTTCTCTTGTCTCAAGTCTCTCACCTCACAACCAGCCCCTGGCAGCCACTGATGTGATTTCTGTCTCCATAGTTTTGCCTTCTCTGGAATGTCATAGAAATGGAATAATGAAATATGTGCAGAGTTTTGGCTCCTGGCACTTAACATAATGCTTTTGAGTTTCATGCTGCAGGTATTAGTGATGCGTTCCTTTTCTTTCCTGTTTTCTTTTTTGCTGAGTATGGATGTACTTTAAAGCTCAGGACCTTTACAGCTTTTCTATGCATTTTTCTTTTATCTGTATAATGCTTCTATGAGGTAAATATCATTTTTATTTTACAGATAAGGAAACTGAAGCATAGGGGTGGCTCTAAGATCTTCTTCTGGCACAGGCTAGTAAGTATGATCAATAATCAAGCAAAAGGGTCTGATTTTAAATCCAGTGTTCTTACTTCAATGCCATAAAAAATAATGGTCAGGGAGAGACCTTTCAGAACCAAGTTGAGGTCAAAGATGTCTTTCCTAAACTGAAAGCCTTTCCTTGTAGATCTGGAACACGACAAGGATGCCCAGTTTCACCACTATTATTCAACATACTATTGGAAGTCCTAGCTAGAGCAATCAGACAAAAGAAGAAATAAAGGGTATCCAGACTGGAAAGGAAGAGGTCAAATTATCCTTGTTTGCAGATGATATGATCCTATATTTGGAAAAACCTAAAGACTCCACCAAAAAACTATTTGAACTAATTAAATAATTCACTAATGTTGCAGGATACAAAATCAACATAGAAAAATCAGTAGCGTTTCTGTATGCCAAGGGTGAACAGTCTGAAAAAGAAATTAAAAAGTAATCCCACTTATAAATAAAATAAGTACCTAGGAATTAACCAAAGGAGTGAAAGATCTCTACAATGAAAACTATGAAATACTCATGAAAGAAATTAAAGAGGACACCAAAAAACAGAAAGCTATTCTAAGTTCATGGATTGGAAGAATCCTTATTGTTAAAATGTCCATACTACCCAAAGCAATCTACAGATTCAATGCAATCTCTATCAAAATACCAATGATGCTCTTTATAGAAATAGAAAAAACAACCCGAAAATTTATATGGAATCACAAAAGACCCAGAATAGCCAAAGATATCCTGAGCAAAAAGAACAAAACTGGAGGAATCACATTACCTGACTTCAAATTATGCTACAGAGCTATAGTAACCAAAACAGCATAGTACTGGCATAAAAACAGACACATTGACCAATGGAACAGAATAGAGAACCCAGAAACAAATCCACACACCTACAGTGAACTCATTATTGACAAAGTTGCCAAGAATATACAATGGGGAAAGGACAGTCTCTCCAATAAATGGTGCTGGGAAAACTGGATATCCATCAGAAGAATGAAACTAGACCCCATCTCTCACCATACACAAAAATCAAATCAAAATGGATTAAAGACTCAAATCTAAAACCTCAAACTATGAAACTACTACAAGAAAACATTGGGGAAACTCTCCAGGACATCAGTCTACTCAAAAATTTCTTAAGTAATACCCCACAAGCACAGGCAACCAAAGGAAAAATGGTTGCATGGGATCACATCAAGTTAAAAAGCTTCTGTACAGCAAAAGAAACAATTGATAAAACGAAGAGACAACCCGCAGAATGGGAGAAAATATTTGCAAACTACCCATCTGACAAGGGATTGATAACCAGAATATATAAGGAGTTCAAACAACTCTATAGTAAAATATTTGATAATCCAATTAAAAATGGGCAAAAGATTTGAACAGACATTTCTCCAAGGAAGACATACAAATGGCAAACAGACATATGAAAAGGTACACAACGTCCTTGGTCATCAGATAAATGAAAATCAAAACTACAATAACATGTCATCTCACCCTGGTCAGGCAATAACAAATAACAAATAACAAATAGAGATGATGTGGATAAAAGGGAACCCTTGTACACTGTTGGTGGGAATGTATAATAAATTAGTACACCCACTATGGAAAACAGTTTGGAGGTACCTCAAAAAACTGAAAATAGAGCTACCATATGATCCAGCACTCCCAGTGCTGGGTATATACCCAAAAGAAAGGAAATCAATGTATTGAAGAGATATCTGCACTCTCATGTTTGTTTCAGCACTGTTCACAATAGTCAAGATTTGAAAACAACCTGTGTCCATCAACAGATGAATGGATAAAGAAAATGTGGTACTTATACACAATGGAGTACTATTCAGCCATAAAAAATAATGAGATTCTGTCATTTGCAACAACATGGATGGAAATGGAGATCATTATATTAAGTGAAATAAGCCAGGCACAGAGACAAATATCTCATGTTCTCACTTATTTATAGGATCTAAAAGTCAGAACAACTAAACTCATGGAGACACAGAATAGAAGGATGGTTACCAGAGGCTGGGAAGGATTGTGGGAGGTCCAGGGAATGGGGGGATGTGGGGGATGGTTAATGGGTACCAAAAACCAGAAAAAAAGAAAAAGGCCTAGTGTTTGATAGAACAACAGGAGGACTGTAGTCAATCATAATTTAATTACACATTTAAAAATCACTAAAAGAATATAATGAGATTGTTTGTAACACAAAGAATAAATGCTTGAGGGAATGGATACCCAATTTTCCATGATGTGTTTATTACACATTGCATGCCTCTACCAAAATATCTCATGTATCCCATAAGTACATACACCTACTGTATGTCCACAAAAATTAAAAATTAAAATAAATTTAAAAATAAAAAGATATCTTTCCTAAAGTTGGGACCACAGGAGGGCTTAAACCACCCCTGTTGAAGAAGAGAGATGGAGCCAACTCATTTAATGAGTACATCCACAAGGAGGTCAAGAGAATAGGTTGGATGCCCACCCTGAGGTGGAAAGGCCTTAGCAGTTGACACTTAAAAATCAAGGTGTCAACAGGGCTGGGTACCTTCTGGAGGCTCCAGGGGAGAATCTTTCCCCTCACTTTTTCCAGCTTCTAGAGGTCACTGCATTCTTTGGTTCATTGCCCCTTTGTCCATCTTCAAAGCAAGCAATGTGGCATCTTGTAATCTAAGTCTTTGCCTCCTTTCAGTGACAAAGACCCTGTGCTTCCATTCTGCCTACCCAGATAATCCAGGATGATCCCGTCTCAAATCCATTCAGCACATTTGCAAAATCTCTTGTCATGTAAGATAACATATTCATGGGTTCTAGACATTAGGACATGGACAATTTGGGGATGCCATTATTTTGCCTACCACAGAGAGGCACTGAAACTGGACACTTTGGGCAGTATTCAGATGGGAAATGGTCTTTCTCCTTATGTGTGTCCTGTCATTTTGATCTGTGGAACCTATGGCAAAGGAGTTTTCTGACCTAGAGATGGAGCTTTTGAGAAACTGAAAGTACTCACTGCATGGATGGTAAAGGACACCTCGCTGCACTCCTCAGATCTTCAGCAGAACATATTTGAGAGGGGACACATTCCAACCTCTCAGTTTCTCACTTGTTGGAACCTTTGGATAGATCCTCTTCAACCTTCTTTTAGCAGTTCCTCTTTCTCTTCCCTCCAGGTATTCAGGGTTCCTCTGGCTGGGTGAGGATTTGGGCCCTTTTCTCTTTCCAGTCTATACCCTCTTCCTTGTCAATTGCACCTCCTTTCCTGTACCCTTGTTATGTGAACAACTCCAAAATGTGTGTTTCAAACTCAGATCTCCCTTCTGAACTCTAGACCTTTATATCCAATAATTTATCTTGTGTGCATGACACATTGGCATCTTCACATGCTCTAAAGTAAACTTAGGAAAAGAACAGGTGTTGGTGAGAACTGGTAGAAATTGGATCCTATCTTGCTGGTGGGAATGTAAAATGGCTCAGCCACTGTAGGAAACAGTTTGTTGGTTCCTCAAAAAGTTAAACACAGAATTAACATAAGACCTGGCACTACCACCCCTAGGTACGCACACAAAAGACTGAAAACAGAAACTCGAACAAATCCTTGTACGAGACTGTTCACAGCAGCACTATCCACAGCCGCCAAAACATGGAAATAATCCAAATGTCCATCAACGGATAAGTGAGGTAAACAATTTGTGGTATATACATACAATAGTATTCTTCCTTATAAAAAGAATGAAACATTGATACATGCTGCAACATGGATGGACCTGGAAAACATTACCCAACGTGAAAGAAGCCAGTAATAAAGGTTGCATGTCGTAGATTCCATTTATATGAAATATTCAGAATAGGTAAATCTGTAGAAACAGAATACAGTGCAGTGGTTGCCAAAGGCAGGGTGTGAGGAAGTGGGAGAATGAGGAGTGACTGCTTCGTGGGTAAAAGGGGCTTTACTTTGGAGTGACAGAAATGTTTTGGAACTAGATAGAGGTAGTGGTTGTGCAACATCACGAATATACTAAATGCCGCTAAGTTGTTCACTTTAAAATGATTAATTTTAGGTTATGTGAATTTCACCTCAATAAATAAAAGTAAATTTGATCTCCCTGCACTCCAAGTCCTTCTTCCTTCCTGCATATGCTTTTCTCCCACCATTTTCTGTTGCTTTCAAGTAAAGACGGAAGTAGGTTTTTTTTACTACCTTTTCAATGTGAATGTTAATTTTTTAAGGTTTTCTGCCTCTTCTCGGTTTTAGTATTTAATATTTTCCCAGAAAATTATTCACTATTTTAAAATTTTCATGTGGTTATGTTTAGTTTTCCCTAAAAATATTGTTTTCTTTATTGTGCAAGAGTCCAAGAATGTGCCTGTATGATTTCTACTTAGGGGGACTTAAGAGAATGTTCTTTGTGACTTATCACATCATCTAATTTTACAGATGTTCCATTTACTTTGAAAATAATGTAACATTTCCATTTTGGGGTATGTAACAGTCAGGATAGAGCAAACACACCTGCAATGACTAATTCTCCCTTTATTATGTTAACACGATAAAGGCTTAGTTTACTTTCACTCTAAGTTCAACATACATTGGGGGACTCTCCAGGGCAACTCCTCTCCATGTGGTTCTCTGTCTTGTTACTCAGAGATTCAGGCAATTTCCATCTTGTGGCTCTGCCATCTTAATCCATGGCTGTCACCAAGAAAGAAGAGAGTTTTGAGATGAAATACCAGCTTTTAAATGCTTTGGCATTTAACTCATTGGCTATCACTTCACCCTTCCCTACTACAAGAGGGTTATTAAACATAGTCTTCCATTAGCTCAAGAAGATGAAAACCAAATATGGAGAGCCCAAATAGCCTTTACCACAGAGTAGAAAGGTCAATATATGTGTGCACTTAGAGTACACGAATTAAGAGCATGAACTGTGGAGACAAATGCAGTCCTGCCATTCACTTGGCTGTGTGACTTCAAGCAAGTTATTTAATTTTTCCATGCCTTGATTTCTCAATCTGTAAAATTTCTGTCTCATTGCATTATTATGAGGATTAAATGAGTTCATATTTATAAAGCATTCAAAATACTGCTTGTCATACAGTAAGTGCTAGATTTGATTTTTAAAAAACAAATATGTAAAATCAACATTGTAAAATGTTATTATTCATATCCTCTATGTTCTTCCTATTATTTTTCTTTTACTTACTTTCCCATTTCTGAGAGATGAGTTTAACTTTCCTACAATTTTTGAAAGAATTACTCTTGGTATGTCTAACAAAATTTGCTTAGGATATTTAGTTGCTCTATTGTTTATTTTAAAGTTTATGATGGTTACATCTTATCAATTCATCATTTATGGTTATAAAATATCCCGTGTCCCTTTAATGTTTTTCCCCTTGATTCTGTTCTTTGTTTTACAATTCCTGCTTTCTATTTTGTTATTACTTACTTAATTTTTATTTATCCCTGCCTTTATTGTGTGTTGTTTTAAGTTTGTCCCTTGTAAAAACATAAAACTGATTTTGTCTCCAAACGGAATACTTACTTTTTAATAATGTAATCTAGCCCATTCATATCATTGGTGTTTTGAGTCTTAAAATGTATTTTGATTTCTTTCTTTTTCTTTCTCAATCTGACCTTTGCTGATCAAATTTTCTCTGGTCCTTTTTAAAAAATCTAGTGATTTACAAATTCTGCATCTTTTGACTATTTCAAAAGTGATTATCCTTGAATGATTAACAAACATATTTAAATGTATATATTCCTATCAATACCAAGATTACTCAGTATCTACAACCTCTTTCCTTAACAAGACAAGGTATTTGGAATGCTCTTATTTCTCTTTTCCCTTGCCTCGTCCACCCTAAACCTTTCAATATCTCATTTGTTCATTCAATAAATATTTACTGAGCCTCAAGTCTGTGCTAAAAACATCTGGAATTTTATTTACAAATTGTTGGTACATTAACATTTAACAATTGCATGGGCCGGGAGCGGTGGCTTAAGCCTGTAATCCCAGCTCTTTGGGAGTCCGAGACGGGCGGATCACGAGGTCAGGAGATAGAGACCATCCTGGTTAACATGGTGAAACCCCGTCTCTACTTAAAAAAAAAATACAAAAAACTAGCCGGGCGAGGTGGCGGGTGCCTGTAGTCCCAGCTACTTGGGAGGCTGAGGCAGGAGAATGGCGTAAACCCGGGAGGTGGAGCTTGCCACTCACCAGTGAGCTGAGATCCGGCCACTGCACTCCAGCCTGGGCGACAGAGCGAGACTCTGTCTCAAAAAAAAAAAAAAAAAATTGCATCAAATGTTACATTAACATCATCAGTGATTATTTAATCTTTACTAACAGTTTTCCTGATTTGTCAGTTCATTGTAGAGGCATTACGGTTTTTTTTTTTTTAATTTTTAATTTTTGAGATACATAGTAGGTGTATGTATTTATGGAGGACATGAGATATCTTGATAAGACATGCAATGTGTAGCAATCACATAGTGGAAAATGGCATATCCATCCCCTCAAGCATTTATCCTTTGTGGTACAAACAATCCAATTACACTCTCATAGGTTTTGTTTGTTTTTTGAGACAGTATTGCTCTGTCGCCCAGGCTGGAGTACAATGGTGCGATCTCGGCTCACTGAAACCTCCACCTCCCGGGTTCAAGCAATTCTCCTGCCTCAGCCTCCCAAGTAGCTGGGATTACAGATGCCTACCACCATGCCCAGCTAATTTTTTTGTATTTTCAGTAGAGACAGGGTTTCACAATGTTGGCCAGGCTAGTTTCGAACTCCTGACCTTAAGCGATCGACCTGCCTCTGCTTCCCAACGTGGTAGGATTACAGACATGAGCCACTGTGCCTGGCCTCTTATAGTTATTTTTAGATGTACAATTAAATTATTTTTAACCATAGTCACTGCGCCCAGCCTCTTCTTGTTATTTTTAGATGTACAATTAAATTATTTTTGACCATCGTCATTGCGCCCGGCCTCTTATAGTTATTTTTAGATGTACAATTAAATTATTTTTGACCACAGTCACCAGACATTACTGTTTTTAATGCTTTGCATCTATTCCCTTTTCTTCTGTTGAAAAGAATCTGGTTTTCTTTTGGGGACTTACTCCTCTCTGTCTCAGTCCATTTGCTTTGGTTGGACCTACTTCTACTCCTGCCCTCTCCCCGAATTCTAGGGCACTTGCAGGACTGCGGACTGGCTGAAGAGAGGATCAATAGCCTTTGGCCAGATTAATTGTCTCAGTAATGAGCACATGATGCAATTTGGACCAATAAGAATCAGGCCCAAGACTTTGTTTGCAATTTAGAAGACAGTTCCTCTTTCTTATATTTAACTCTGGGGGACAAAAGCCTGATGTTTGTGGAAGTCATCTAGTGAAGAAAGCTTACTGAAGGTGATACCAAGGTAGTATCTAGTGATAGATGAAGAGAAACCAGGACCTAAGGCACTGCTTAGGTACCTGGAACCATCCTACCTGAAGTTGGACTCCTTTTTTGTTAAGCCATAGGCTTTTGACCCGTAAGTTACTGTTTTTTTCTATCCCGTGAATATATTTTTTATTTTCTTAAAGTAAGTCCTTGAATAATCTTTTTCCAGAAAGACTTCAGGGGTATCATACTTCAAAATACTCATATGTGCAAGTGGTTCAATTCTAGAGTCTTGCTGTCTTTGTCATTTCATAGCTCACCTTGGGAAGGGAAGTAAAACTGGTACAGCGTTTTATATGACGGCAGTTCAATGTTCGTGTATTATACATGTAGAAAGGGAAGCATTTTTAGGTAAAAATGGGGGAGGGCTTTATAATCAGACGAATATGAATTCAAACTTCAACTCTTCCACTTACTACCTGTGTGAACATCAACAAATTTTTTAACTTCTCTGAACGTTTCTTCATCCAGAAAAGATACAGCTGACATTATCTCCCTTGTGAGAATTGTGTTAATAAGATAATATATGTATGTAAATTCCCTAGATCAGGTCCTAGCACACAATAAGCACTCAGTAATTGCAATTTTCCTTCCTCTTCCTTTTCTTTACGGTGCTTCAATAAATTTCAACAAAGTATAATATTGCGGAGAGGAACACTGATTTTAATACATGTTTTAACCCCTAATCCTTATACCAATATCTTACCAGGGTTTAGAAAGTAATATGAGCATTCATGCTCTGTGCAATTATTTTTTGAAAGTTATAATCCCAAGATGTTAGACTTCTAAGATAGCAAAAGTCATATTGAATTGTTAGTGGTGAGTCATTTAAAAAGTAAATCAAATGTGGGTGTGTGGTGTATGGAAAGCGCACAGAAGAACTTGCCTTTTCTGTGCGCAGTAACATCAAAGCAAAGTGTAGCCTTGCCACTCGCACGCACACCTCGGGAAAAACCATTCTCTGAAACATTATCCTTAGGCTGATCTGTAGAGATTTTAATACCACGTTAATGTACAAACTGAGAGTTTAAAATGCATGCTAATTGTCTTGTGACTGGAGACTTAGGTAAAAAGAATAGTTTTGGATATCACAATATGATTTATGTGTATAGTTAAGAAAAGTGTCCTTTCAGGGACAAAATCAGGCCCAAAGTAAAAGTTGTGCTTACCATTCTTCAGCTATATATTGTGTGCATGCAGCAAACTGAAGGTTTTTCTGATGTCAGTCTCTAAAATTCATATAGAGATTGACATTTTACAAAGTACTTGTATTTATATTGTTTAGTTGTTAAAGCAACTGAGACTCAGATGGTTCGGTGACTTATCTAAAGTTACACGGCTTGTAAATGGCATAACATGAACTAGAAACCACCTGTTCTGTCTCTCAGCCCTGTGCTGTTTTACTCATCATGCTACCTCTTCTAAGAGGAAACGTGATTTGAACTCCAGTGAATGAGTGTGTACATGCTTAGCTTAGATTTTATCACTTACTTGAAGGAGACCCCTGTAACAAGTGACAACCATTTTCCAGAAACCGCAGTTGCCGTGGGAATGCTCCCTAAGCTTAATTCTGCCTATGGCATTGTATGTATTTGTTCCTTTGTTTCTCTCCTTGGCCATAAACTCTTTCAGGGTAGGAACTGTCCCTTTCACCTCTAGGGCAGGATCCAGCACAGTGCCTATTACAGAGAAGGCTGTTAATAAGTAATTATCCAATACATGCTTGTTGAGAAGGAATATATGAATACAAAAATGAAGTTGGGCATGGTGACGGGCACCTGTAGCCCCAGCTACTTGGAAGGATGAGGCACGAAAATCACTTAAACCCATGAGGTGGAGGTTGCAGTGAGTGGAGATCATGCCACTGCACTCCAGCCTGGGCAACAGATTGAGACTCCGTCTCAAAAACGAAAAGAAAAAAGCAAGGCTGTGTGAGATGTGAGAGAAATGCAAGACATAATAATAAAACAAAATGCTCTCTGTGATCCTTAATCATGAAGGTCAAAGCTCCATTTATGCCTCCGCGCATGTGAAACGGAGGCTGCTTCTTTCAGACCTCAGATGTTAGAAGCCATATGGCATTCTATCCATGTTCACATTGAAACTCATTTGATGAGGCAAAGGGATGGAGGAGAGAGGTTAGGCCAGAACATAATCTCTTGAGTCCTCAAGATCCAGATCTACTAAATCTCCCTGCAAAAAGCATAGTAATCTTCACGATGTGACATCTTCAGTGAGCTCTCATATTGGATGACACCCAAATGGCGTTACGGGAAGAGTGGCGTACAAGTCTGTTTACACACAGCATTACACAAATTTCATTCCAAGTCCCCTTCAATTCTCAATTACACTTTTCAAAATTACAATTGAAAATGCTGGCTATCACTTGAACTTCTCTGCTTCAACACATTACCTCAATGAAATGTTGGCATGTGGCCATTTCAAACACGCTGAGCAAAATGGCCCAACAAGTATCGATCATGACAAAGCCTTTCATTTGCTGTGCATTATAGCTTGCCAAAAGTCACACGGTAAGTGGCAGAGGGGGAACAGAACCTAAGGCCTCACTTATCCTTGGAAACATTTCACCTCAATGTACCACAACATTTCAAAAAGTAGGTTCAGGAACCCAAAGGATATATTTCATTTTTCAGTTCCTTCAGGTTTTTAAGACTTTATTAACTTTGGGTTCATATAGAAACCTCCTTTAGTGATAATTATGAAAGCATTCAATACCATCCGGGAGAGCCAAGACATTCTAAGACTAGGACTCATTATTTACATTAAGACAGTGTGAATGGTGCCCCCTGGAGTTGTACCATGCAGCATTCCTGCTCAAGTTAATAAAGCAAACTGTGCAAAAATGCCATTTATATGGAAACACAGAATGGTCTGAATCATTAGGAAGTGCCAGCTACTCAGATTTTTGGGGTGAGGAAGACTATCTTATAGCATGAGAATCAACTGTGCTTGGGGAAATGGGCCCCGTTACTTGGGCACACTTGATTTCCCCCAATGTCTGCTGACTTAATGTTTGCTTTGTGTTGTTCAAAGAGGCATTATCGCCCTGCTCATACAGTGCCACTAGCCTTTCCTCCAACAAATTAAACAGCATTTGTCGAGGCTGCAGAAAGCAAAGCCAGTATCATTTGTCAAATTAATGACCTCTGAAGCTTTTATGAAAGGGTATGATGAGTCTACATCAGGGGAAATGAGCAAACATGATGATTAACCTCACTTCTTTGTTTCTCCAACTGAGCTTAAGGTACTGTGACCGAGCTTTCATGGAAATCAGGAAGATTCTGAGAATCCAAATGTGATCATCTGGGAGAGTTAAGAGAACAAAATACACCATGTGGAGAGGCAAGGAATGCCACTCCTGGAGTTCCAAATGGATAGAAGGAGAGAGCTTCCTCTCATCTATGGGAAAATCCCATCTACATAGCATAAATGCCCCGTACCCCACCCTGGAAGAGGCTAATCAGAGGCACCACCTCATGGGTGCCAGATGTTAGACTTTACAGGCTCCATTGCGGCAGAAGGTAATCAGAAAGGCCCAAGCCCCACCTGACAGAGAGCAGCAGCATGACCTTAAACTGCCTTTATTGGTCACTTGGAGAGGGAGGGTCCATTTTCCTCAGTGGGCAACAAAGCTACTGATAATCAGATGCACACACGACGTGGATATAACCTGCTGAGGAAGTGTTTGATATACCAAAGGGGCCAGGACTCACAAGCCTGGCCAGGAAAAAGAAGCCTCAGAGAACCCCAGAGCAGCCTGTACTTTGTAGATGATATGAGTAAATACAATGCAGACAGCCACTTAGCAAGTTCAGAGCCACTTCCAAATGGCGCCGGGAGCCTGGCGTCAGCTCCTACACAGCGAGCTCCATTCTCTCCCCTTCAGGCTGTGTGCATATTCACTCCAGTGAGTCACAGAGGCACATTCCCAGGTGTGCACCTGGCCAAAGGCACAGAAGAGGAAGTTGCACATGTGACCGTCCTCTGCCAACCGGCCCACGTGTGCAGCAGAAATCAGTATTGTTTGCCTCTGTAATAAAATAATTGAATACAGTTTGTAGTGCTTCAAATCAGCCTCGTAAGTGTCACCAGGCAACTCTTCCAGGAAGGTTAGGGGATGGTGAAGTGGAGAACTCCAGGGACACAGAGAAGGACCATGGTGTGTTTCTTGCAAAGCCCTTGTGCTGGAAATGCTATGAAGGCAAAAACTTTACGCTGACCATGAAACCCAATCAATATAACACAAAATTCAGGCCGGGTACGATGGCTCACGCCTGTAATTCCAGCATTTTGGGAAGCCAAGGCGGGCAGATTGCTTTAGCTCAGGAGTTCGAGACCAGCCTGGGCAAACGTGGCAAAACCCCATCTCTATAGGAAATACAAAAAAAGACTGAGAGCGGTGGCTCATGCCTGTAATCCCAGCACTTTGGAAGGCCAAGGCAGGCAGATTACCTGAGGTCGGGAGTTCGAGACCAGCCTGGCCAACATGGTGAAACCCCGTCTCTACTAAAAAATACAAAAATTGGCCAGGTATAGTAGCGGGCACCTGTAATCCCAGCTACTTGGGAGACTGAGGCAGGAGAATCACTTGAACCTGGGAGTGGGAGGTTACAAGGAGCCAAGATCACACCATTGCACTCCAGCCTGGGCAACAAGAGTGAAGTTCTGTCTAAAAAAAAAAAAAAAAAAAAAAAAAGGAAAAGAAAATACAAAAAAAAAAAAAGGAAAAGAAAATACAAAAAAAAAAAAAAAAAAAAGGCCATGTGGAGGTGCATGCCTGTGGTCCTGGCTACTTGGGAGGCTGAGGTGGGAGAATCACTTGAGTCTGGGGGGCAGAGGCTGCAGTGAGCTGAGATCATGCCACTGCACTTCAGCCTGGGCAATAGAGCAAGATTCTGTCTCAAAATAAAAATGCTCAATAAAACTACAGAACCTTGCACTTGCAGCAACCAAAGCTTTCACTCCACACTGGGGTTCCCTCTGAAAGCATTGCAAAAATCCCTCTTAAGGTCATGGGCCAAAACAAAGGGGAGATAAAACCACAAAGGGTGACATCTGTTGCTTGTAATGGTTTAGCTGTCATGTGGTGGTAGCCGTAAGATGGCTGCTAATCTGCATCTTCAGCCAAATTCCACTTCTGAAAAGCTCGTGCTCACTAAGCAACCAGCTGACTAGACTAAGACCACCTCAAGGATAGGGAAGGGCAGATTCAGATTTTATGGCACCTGCAAATCATTCAAGTTGGGGGCCTTGTTCAATAAAAATAATGTAAAATTTCACATTCAAAATTGCTAGGCACCTCCCAGAGTCATGGAAGGAGAACACGTGACCAAGTGAGGGGCCATTAAACCCATGGTTCCCAAATTTTGTCATAGAGTAGAACCACTTTGGGAGCTTTAAAAAGTCCTGGTGCCCAGTTCGCACCCCATATTAATTGAATCAGAATGGCTGGGGGTAGAAACCAGGCACTGGCATTTTTAAAGACCCTGTGGTGATTCCAAACTCCATCAAAGTTTGGGAACCACTACCTCAAGGGTTAAGCCTTATTGAGGTAAGTCAGCCTCCAGCTAGTGAACATAGTTTTCATTCACTTACTTAACTAACATTTGTGGAGCAATTGCCCTATGCCACGCACTGTATCCCCCAGCATTTAGTGCTGTGCCTGACATGGAGCTGGCCATCAGCAAATGCTTGCTGAATATAAAAATGAATACGTTCAACTATGTCTCCTGTTCCACATTGGAGATGGGTTGTAGACTGGATGTGCAATTCCAGTTTATCTTTCTCTTTAGATGTGTCAGCATTTTAAAGGAATACTTCAGGCTTACCCCCGGATAGATATGCTTCATGGCTCCACCATACACATTAGGTGCTCCCTGTAGATTCTGGATATAAAATAAGTCAGTCAGCAAGCCTACTGAAATAATGAAATCTCTTTTTTATCTGCCATCCTGCTCTTTGTTTTCTTGAAAATGGATCTATGTGTGTGGAAGAATATTGAGTATCTCTAACTATAGGGATTCCAAAAGTCTCTAAGGATTGTTATTTTATCTACCTTATCTATCTTACCTATCATAGCTTCAGCAACTTCATCTCCTCCTACTCTTCCCCATATTGTAGGGTCTGGGTCTCAAAATTCAACTCACACTGTTACTCAGATGCAGAGAGAAAGGTAACAGCTTCATTTTGCCTGTGACAAATCTGGTATTTCTCTGGGGCCCCCATCTGTTAGTAGCAGGAAAATTAACAAACTGAACACCCAATTCAGTTTCAATCTACTCTGGTCCAATAACTTAAATAGATCCTTTAAGAATTGCCCAGTCCTTAGCGGGGCCTGATGGCAGGTGCCTGTAATCCCAGCTACTTGGGAGGCTGGGGTGGAAGAATTGCTTGAACCCAGGAGGTCAAGGCTATGGTAAGCCGAGATTACACCACTGCACTCTAGCCTGGGTAATCTCAAAAAAAAAAGGTCAGTCATTAATTAAGAAAGAAAAAAAAAAAAGATTCAGTGCTTAAATAGCTTCCTCTTAAGATGGAGCCCAACTTTATGAAGAGAGGTACACCTATGAGACCTCATGGCAGGTGTGGAGAGGATTATGTTCTTTCCAACTCTAGCCTCTTCGTTTCCAGCGAGCTGGTTGCTTCACTATTCTGTGAGGCTGTGTCATGAAGCTAATGTAATTTAAGGATTTTGTTTTTCTTGGCCTGGGTAAGACTCCACAGTACTCCCTGAGTGAGTAGGCCTCATCACAGTTCCCACTGGCAACAAACCTTTGAGCCTCTCACATATACATCATTCCTCTAGTCTCTGCTGTGGCACAATCGTTCCCTGCCATGCAGCTGTGTTGGCAGGTCCAGTAACTCTCAACCCAGCATTGATATTGCATGGGAACTTCAGGAATCACAGGAAAGCTAAAAATTCAGAACCTCCCTCTACAGGTGAGATATGGCCAAGTCTTGGGTTGGAATGAGAGTGGCCTGAGTGATTTCCTTGTTAAGTCCCAAAAGAGGAGTAGGTGGAAGCATTTATCTGCTGTCCTTAACTGTCATGGAGAGTGCGCAATGGTGGAAGGGTGCTGTTGAGCCTCCATATAAACTGCAGGGAGATATTCTCTCACTAAATATATACATCTCTTATAGTTGTGTAATCCTCAAGAGACCCCCACATCTCCGACTAGCATGTAAGTTGGAAGAGTGAAAGTACATAGCTTCAGGAGAAGTGAGATGGACCTTGAACTTTCAGAAACTGATGGAATGAACAGTCACTAACTAGCCCCCTTGTCTTCCTCCTATCTTGAATTGTCACCTCCTTAGTCCCACTGACTGAGCACAGTGCTTAACACACGATAAGGTCAAATCTCAGTACACTTCGGAATGAATGAATGAACAAGAAGTGTTGATCTGCAATTCGGTTTCTCTCTTACTGGTTCAGTAGACTTCAGCAAAGCACTTGGTGATCACATACTGGAAGTTCATCTTCGACTGAAGACATGACACTCTCAATAGGACCTATGTTCATTAATATATCGTTTCTCCAGGGAGGGCTGCACCATCTGCCCACTGAAACTCTCCAAGGTCCAGCAGCAACCTTACTGGAGTGCAGTTGGAGAGAACTGGTCAAGAGTGATGATAGGGGCTTTACAAAGAAAAAATTGAGCTCAAATTTTAGAGCCAGAAAAAAAAAAAAAGGATTTTAACCAAAGATAAGTATTCCCAAACTCCACGATGTGGCAAATAAGCTCATGGAAGCTCCTCTGTATTAGACGTAGACACAGATAAAAATCACTAGACCAATCCAATTCTTCTGCTAACAATCACATCAACTACCAAACTCCTCTTCTGCTCCTTCTACACTCGTTTCCAGAACCGATGTCCACTCCCCGGGACAACCTGCCACATGTACACTGGCTCCACTGCCCAGTGTTTCTGTTGTTTGGAGTTATTTAGGCACAGCTGTAACCCTTTTCCCGTAACTACCTCCTCCCCACCATTCAATTGCTTTCTTCTGGTTCTTTTTATCTACAATTTCAAAAGAAACATTTTGGCTCCCATTGGCAACAAATCTTTGAATCTCTTTCTCATCATTTCTCTAGATGAGAGGCTTAGAAGGAAAATAAGACAGGAAGAATTTTTTTTTTCTTTTTCAATTAACTTCAGTTTCTTTCAAGTCTGAGTAAACTCTGGGCCCAGAACAACCAGGATGATATAATTATGGAAACTATTAATCTCTCCATCAAAGGAGAGCCAGCTCATGGTCACGGAGCAATTGGCACGATCCTGTAAAGGGTTTCTGCAGCATGATGCTCCTGGTTTCCCTTGGAGTCACAAACGCTCAGGGTACACCTTTTAGGAAGTAGGCAACCTCCTAAGAAAATGAAATAATTCATGAGTACTTCATGAGTTGTTCTGGGAAATTGGGCATTTTTCCTTAATTGCTCTAAAGAAATAGCCGACCCACATTAACGTATGTTCAAATAGAATGAAAGAGAAAAATCTAACATTTTCAGATCACTCAAGGCTCATCCAAAATTGTGAAATTTGCATCTTTAAAGACCAGTCAGATATCACTTGATGTGAGCAACAAAGGAGTGCATCTGGGACAAGAAGTCTCCAAATTGCTTTGAATATTGAACACCACAATCATGGAAATGGCAACAAGATCTAGAGGTCACTTAGGATACACAGAACAGTCATCTGGTTTGTTCAAACCTAAAATAAATATAAAAATAGAGAATTTAATTTAGAGATTTTGTTCCAGGGCATCAACAAACTTTTTTCTTCCAATGACAACAGAGTACAGACTTCTCTGTGATGGGGGGCAGGGGGCAGCGTTAAAGGATTTAGGAGTTTCCTCCAGAAATTCCTGCCAATTGGCTTATTCCTGGGTACAGGTAGGAAAAGTCCAACACCAGTAGCATTTTGCTGAAAGCACATTCTGCTACAAATGCCATCAGCCTTCCCAAATACAGTCCCCAAAACAGAATGAATTTGCAGAGATGCCAAATTCCTCAAACGGTTTAGGTTCAACAGGCACCACTCAAAACAAAACTACATGATCCTATGTTGACATAATAAAGCCATAGTATATGCATTTGCTTGAATTGTGGGCTGTTATTAATATATATAATCCCTACCCACCAACTGCTTTCAACATATATTGCTTCCTGGAAGGAAGCCCATACTTCAGGAAGTCAAACTCCTCCAAGGGAACAGGAAGCCTCTTTGTTCCTTCTTCCCACTATCCTGTTGTTGGAGCCTACACGCACATTGAGCCTGAGCAGGAAGGTGTCACTTCTGTGAAAAGAACTTTAATTTCTCTTGTAATCATATAAAGCCTGAATGGTAAGGGGGAAAACCCATAAAGGTCATTATAAACAGATCCCGTGATGTCAAAAGAAAAACAGCTGGAGAGAGGGAATTTAATAAGCAGCCTTCTTTTATTACAACAGGCTTGACGTCACTGATTATTTATTATCTCCAACACTAAAACATAAAGCCATGTGCTACACTGTGGACCACGATGAAAAGGATATGTGGACTTTTCTGAGTATTTTAATATCCTCTTATTGACAGTAGATAGAAGATCTGAACAAGGACTGGGAACAGGAAATGATTTTAGTGATTTCATTACAGTAATAGAGAAAAGCATTACCAATGGCAGCGTTTGGCAGATGGTCTGGTAAGTCCTCAACCTCTAAACAGCCTGCAGGTCAACAAGCTCAATATTGGTACAAGGTCAGTATGTAATTATGAGGTGTTGTAGAAAGCAGAATAGTTTTTATAAATACGGGCTGTAGCCTTGGCAGTGGAACACAGGAAGTTGGTGTTTAAAAGTTAATTTAGGACGGGTGCAGTGGCTCACTGCGGCCTGTAGTCCCAGCACTTTGGGAGGCCAAGGTGGGTGGATTACTTTAGGTCAGGAGTTCAAGACAAGCATGGCCAACATGGTGAAACCCCATCTCTACTAAAACTACAAAAATTAGCTGGGCGTGGTGGTGGGCACCTGTAGTCCCAGCTACTCCGGAGGCTGAGGCAGGAGAATCACTTGAACCTGGGAGGCGGGGGTTGCAGTCAGTCGAGATCACACCACTGCACTCCAGCCTGGGTGACAGAGCGAGGCTCTCTCAAAAAAAAAAAAAAAAAAAAAAAGTTCATTTAAAACCATTTCACAAGGAAAGGTATTTAGAGGCAGCCCAAAGTATACAGTAAGACCGCAGCTAAAGAGTTCTTGATGTTCCATTACAAATCAGATTTGCAATGAAATATCAAGCATGGTGCATCTTTATTTAGATTAGCTCTAGTGAAAAAGAAATGTGGTTGTAGAATTTTCAGAGTTTTGAGACTTTTCAGATCTCATTCAAGAAAACCTAAGATGTTTTCAGCCAATTTATTTTAACCAACATCAAACATCATTTTGGTGAAGTCCCCTTAGAAACAGATTTCCTTGGAACAAAACATTAGTGTTTGGAAGCTCCGTAATATGTGAGATTTGTACAGGCCTTTACAATTTCCAGTGTTAATCTAATCTCATTAACACTCTTCAAGTAATCCTGCAGGGTAGGCAATTTAACATCATCTCTACTCTATAGATGAGGATGCTCAGAAAAGCTAGCTGACTTGGTCAAGGTCATACTACTGACCCTTGATCAATGGTTTTCTTTTCATTTTCACCACTAATGTGTGTTCTATTTCTGTTTGATATCATCTATTTCTGTTCCATAGTCTATGTATTGTAACATAATCAAAATCGTATTTCATATACAATGCGTTGTTTCCTTTTTTTAAAAAAACATGCTTCCCATTATGCCATACCTGCTTGGTCAAGCATGGGTGTGAAATGTAAGTTCCTCCTATATCCTTATGGCAGACCTTTCTGTAGAAGGCTATGATTTTGAGTGTCCAGTGCCAGTTCATCATACGGAGCTATTTTTCCTGAGCCCTAGGTGGGGCAGTCATGTTCAGAGGTGAGAGCAGTGGATCTGGAGTTTAGCTTCAAATGTACTATTTCCTTGTGAACTGTCACTTATAAGCTGTAAATCTCTCCCAATTTAGTCTGGTGTCTCCCTGTACAACCCCTGTCTCTTTTGTTGACATTGTTAGTCCTTTAAATGTTTGTATTCCTTGGAGCTTTGTCCTAAGTCCTCAACCTGTATCTCTAGCCCACTCTTTCACAGAGTTCCAAGTCTGTATGGAAATGGGACATCTCCATGTGGATGTCCAACAGGTATTCAAAATTGAACACATCTTTTACCCACCTTTACCTGCAACTCTTCCTGGGTTACTTCCCTATCACAATGAATGATGCCATCATCTATTCAGTCACCTAAGCCAGAATTCTGGATTTAACTTCTCACTCTCCTTTGCTTCCAATCGATGCCCAAATCCAGTTGCGTCTACTGCTAAACCTCTCTGTATCAAGCCCCTCCTCCTTCAGAAGGCTTTCAGCAATCATGACACTTTAAGGACTTCTCACTGCCTTCAAGGTCACACTCAGCATAGTGATGTGCCACTGAGGACCACAGAATTTCCCTTTTCCACTATATTTTACAAAAAAAAATCCTCTCAGCCCCATGAGACTTGTGGTTTAGATCTCAAGGGCACACAAGAAATCAATCAGTTGGCTCTTCAGAACCTTATATCATGGATGGCTTATGTCTCATCCAGAATTGAGGAACTTTCACTACCCTGTACCCTACCCTTCTGTAACCCCACAGACACTTCCACATTTTCTCTGTCACTTATTACATTCCCAGTGCCATTTTTTTTTAAAGATGGGAATGCAAATGATCATGTCCCAAGTAGAATTTATTTACTTATTTATTTATTTATTTATTGTTTTTGAGACAGAGTCTTGCTTTGTTGCCCAGGCTGGAGTGCAGTGGCGTGATGTCCGCTCAGTGCAAGCTCCACCCCCCAGGTTCACACCATTCTCCTGCCTCAGCCTTCTGAGTAGCTGGGACTACAGGTGCCCGCCACCACGCTCAGCTAATTTTTTTTGTATTTTTAGTAGAGACGGGGTTTCACCGTGTTCACCAGGATGGTCTCGATCTTCTGACCTCAAGATCCACCCGCCTCGGCCTCCCAAAGTGCTGGGATTACAGGCGTGAGCCACCGTGGCCCGGCCCCAAGTAGAATTTATTATAAATTAAATTTACTGTAGGGATTTGGGCATATCTGACAGACAACCTAAAGCAGCAGTTACTGCTGGAACCCATGAGACTGTGACATGAAGCTGTAAAGTGGCTGAGCAATTAAGGCAGCTTTTCTTTCCTGCTGTTTCAGTGAGAGGTTACTTCAATAATGATGTGTAACAAACTACCCCAAGATTCAATGATTCAAAACAATAAGCATTTAACTACTGATCACAGATCTGTAGGTTGGCTGCAACTCAGCTAGGTTAGGCTGAACTCCAGGCTGCAGATTTAAAAAAAATTTTTTTTTTTAAAGGATGGGGTCTTGCTGTCACCTATCCTGAAGTGCAACGACACGACTACAGCTCACTGCAGCCTCAAACTCCTGGGCTTCAAGCAATCCTCCTGCCTCAGCTTCCCAAGTAGCCGGAATTAACAAGTGCAAGCCACCACACCCAGCGCCGGCTGCAGACTGGGTTTAGGTTTGCTCCATGTTTCTCATCCTCCATGATCAATGACTGCCCAGGGCATGCTCTTCTCACGGTAAACAACAGGAGCACAAGCAAACGGCTGGAAGTACTCTGCTTACATCAGCTCCATTAACATTCTGTTGGCCAAAGCAAGTTACGTGGTCAAGCTCAAAGTCAAGGGACAGGGAAGTACACTCCATTCACGGAGAAGCCATGGCAAAGGGCACGATACACAGAGGTGAAGAATGGAGAACAATGATCCAGTCTGCTACAGGATGCATGACCTCTATGTAGACCAGCTTCTTCGTCTGTTCCTCTTACACATGACTCTGGAATTCCAGACCCATTAGGGCAAGATTTTTGTATGCTTTGTCCACTATATTTCTATTACACATATTTTGTCTGTTTTGTTTACTGCTGTCTTCCTAGTACTTAGAATAGCTGGTACACAGTGGATGATAAATATGACTGGCTGCCCCCCTGCACACCTCCCCCAAATAGTGCCCTCAGCCTTGTAAGTTACATGATCTAGAGAACAGTTTCCTTGAGCCAACCTGAGTTGTCCAGCTTGGGTTAGGAGTAATTCCCTTATTAAACTATATGCTGTAACCAGGGAGAGAATGTGGGCAGTCCAACGGCAATTTTGAAGAAAGGAACATGGATACACAGATAGCCTAGCTGTCTCTTCCACATGATATATCAAGACCTTCATGCTCCAGTCCATGCCTCCCCATAGTATGCAAGTACAGTATAGTGGGTAAAACAATATTCATTAGGCTAGGCAGGTCCAGATCCAAGCCCTGGGTCAGCTACTTACTACCTAAGTAACTTTCAGCAAGTTATTTTACCACTCTGAATCTTCATTTCTCCATCTATAAAATGGTGACAATTACCTTATGGGATTATTGCAAAATTAAATAATATACCTAAAGACCTTTAGAGAGTGTCTGACACATAGTAAATACTCAGTAAATGGCAGTCATCTCTAACAGGAAATGAAGTCTGGTGTCTACCACATCCTTCTGTGTCCTTAGGTACATTTTTTATCACACTCATTTGAATTTCAACTTTAGCTGATTGTGTGGGGTCACACACTTAGCCCAAAGTAGCCAAACCACACATGACTCACAACTGCTTGATACAAAAAGACTAGTAACTAGGCAAGAATTTCTCTCTCACAAATTTAAAGAAATACCAAGAGAATAAAATGATTAAGCTGGCAGCACACAACTCCCTAAAAAGGAGAGGTTGGTGTGGTCTTGAGGGTCCACATACAAGCTGAAGTCCTAAGAAAGAAGAAACGGAAATAAGGAAGCCAGGTGAGACAGGGACTCAGAGCAGACCCTGATGCCACCTCTTTGGGGCCAGATCCTCTCCCCTCCAGGTGTGGTTTCAGTGTGGCAGGGTCCTCTCCCAGAACTGTGATCCTTGCCGGAGCCCTGAGGCATGAACAATTAGGATAAAATGAGAATGCCCTACTCCATGATGCTACTACACTGTAGAATCTTGCAAACGTCCAGGGAAAACACAGCTGTTAAGAAAGGGCAATCACGTGGGCACAATCATCATGATAGAAGGAGTAGCCTGATATCACAAAATCCTTGGCTGTGAAATGTGAACTCATGGAGGTTTTCCGGCTTTTATATTACAGATGTTCCTTGGGTTGTGTAATATTGGATTTAAACTTTGGGAGGCCGAGACGGGCGGATCACGAGGTCAGGAGATCAAGACCATCCTGGCTAACACAGTGAAACCCTGTGTCTACTAAAAAATACAAAAAACTAGCCGGGCGAGGTGGCGCGCGCCTGTAGTCCCAGCTACACAGGAGGCTGAGGCAGGAGAATGGCGTAAACCCGGGAGGTGGAGCTTGCAGTGAGCTGAGATCCGGCCACTGCACTCCAGCCTAGGCGACAGAGCGAGACTCCGTCTCAAAAAAAAAAAAAAAAAAAAAAAATTGGATTTAAGCAAATGTGACTTCATGCAAATTATCTAAGATACATCATAAAAGCTTAGTGATGCAGAGATTTTACATTCTATATAGAAATACAAAGCAGTCAGGTTGATGAACAAATAATACGAGAGGTGAATGGAGGCTAGCAGCACCACCACAAGGTGCCCTCCTGCTTCTAGTCTCACCTGTTGTTTTTTTTTTTTTTTTGGTTGCTGGACTGGCCCACAAGACTCAAGACTACATTGGCCCAGGCTCTTGTAGGTTTGACTAGCCCAATGACATAAAAGGAATAAGCATCATTCATAATCAACTTAAAGCTTAAGTTGTGTATGATTTATTTGCTTTTATAAACCTTCAACAGGGAGGCCAGATGTGGTGGCCTGCAATCCCAGCACTTTGGGAGGCTGAGGCAGGATTGTTTGCAGCCAGGAGTTCAAGACAAGCCTGAGAAACATAGTGAGAATCCATCTCTACAAAATAAATAAATAGGCCAGGTGTGGTGAATCACACCTGTAATCCCAGCCCGTTGGGAGGCCAAGGCGGGTAGATCACCTGAGGCCAAGAGTTTCAGACCAGCCTGGCCAACATGGTAAAACCCCGTCTCTACTAAAAATATAAAAATTAGCTGGGCAGGGCACGGTGGCTCACACCTGTAATCCTAGCACTTTGGGAGGCAGAGGTGGGAGGATCACGAGGTCAGGAGTTTGAGACCAGTTTAACCAACATGGTGAAACCACGTTTCTACTAAAAATACCAAACTTAGCTGGGCGTGTTGGCATGAGCTTGTAATCCCAGCTACTCAGGAAGCTGAGGTAGAAGAATCGCTTGAACCCAGGAGGTGGAGGTTGCAGTGAGCTGAGATCGCACCTCTGCACTCCAGCCTAGGTGATAGAGTGAGACTCCGTCTCAAAAACCAAAACCAAAAACAAAAAAACACAAAATTAACCAGGTATGGTGGTGCATGCCTGTAATCCCAGCTACTCAGGAGGCTGAGGCAGGAGAATCGCTTGAACCCAGGAGGTGGAGGTTGCAGTGAGCCGAGATGGCACCACTGCACTCCAGCCTTGGTGACAGAGCGAGACTCCATCTCAAAAAAAAAAAAAAAAAAAAAAGAAAAGAAAAAGAAAACCCACAAAATTAGCCAGGTGTGGTGGTGCATGCCTATAATCCCAGCTACTCAGGAGGCTGAAGCAGGAGAATCGCTTGAACCTGGTAGGAGGAGGTTGCAGTGAGCCAAGATCGCACCACTGCAGTCCAGCCTGGGCAACAGAGTGAGACTCTGTCTCAAAATAAAACAAAATAAAATAAAAATGAACAAATAAATAAACAAAAATTAGCTAGGCATGGTGGCATGCACCCATAGTCCCAGCTATTTAGGAGCATGAGATGGAAGGATGGCTTTAGCCCAGGAGTTTGAGGCTGCAGTAACCTATGAGTATGCCACTGAACTCTGGCCTGGGCAACAGAGCAAGACCCTGTCTCTGAAAAAAAAAAAACCAAAAAACAAAAAACAGTATAATGTAACCCCATGTAATTGTCACCCAGTTTCAGCAACTCCAATTCACAGCCAGTCTTGTTTCATCTACTCCATCAACTTACTTCTTTCCCTTTGCCCCAGACTAATTTGAAGCAAATCCAAGACATCATACTATTTCACTATAAATATATAACTTTTAATAATCGTTCTTGGATTGGATCTCAAACCAGCAACAAAAAGAAAAAACATTCTATTCAGGATGCTGAGGCAGGAGGATCGCTTCAGCTCAGGAGTTTGAGACCAGTCTTAGCAAGAATATAGTGAGACTCATATGTCCAAAAAAAAAAGAAGAAAAATATGGTATGGTCAAGAGGGCCATTTGCCTGTTTTCCCTTTCTTAAAACTTCTGACAGGAGCATGGAGGAAACTGAAGTTGCAAAGTGGTAAAAGAGAACACATGCTCAAGCAGAATAAATAATTCAGTCCTAAATTAATACGGACCTATTTCTTCTTTTTAAAAAAGGCTATTGATTAGGTCATAAAGAATATTAGTTTAAAAAGAGTATTAGTTGCAGAAACAGAATACTAGAGTTATAGATCAGCTTCACAGCTAGCTCAGACACAGCATCACTATTGCCCAGTCCTGAAGAACAGATAATGGCATTCAGTATTTCATACACTTAAGATTTTCTAAACCCCTAACAGAGGTTGTTTTTTAATGTTTATAGTCAGTTTCTGCATGTGCTTCACCAAAAAAAAGTACATCAGGCTGAGAGGTGGCTCTTAAACTTTTTCCCACTTACATACTAAAATTATTCAGTAACTAATTCAAAGCAAGGCAATAGGAAATATTAAAGATAGAGTGGGAAAATTCTTTTGATCTGGAAAAATGAACCTACCAAGAAAACAACAGTTTAGCTATATCCCATTTGCTGTAGGGGATAAAATATCTTAAAAAAAGAAAGAAAAAAAAAACAGTGGAAGGAAACCATGTCTTCTTTCTTAGTGGTTTAGGTACTTGAAATATCAAACTCAATATAACAAATGCTAACTCAAGCTCATTTTGCATTTTTCCTCTTCCCTGCCAAAGAGTATAGGGAAAAAAAATGTTTCCATTTCATATTTGTATATAATTTCATTTGTGTATAAAATTCCATATTTATGGTTCTGGAGAAAGCACCATTTCAAAATATCACTGCAACTGATTCAAGCACTAAATCTTGTGAGTGAATACTTCAGAACATGTAGCATTAAAAATGCTTTAACACTGGTCACTTAAAAGTATAATTTATAGACAGAGGATGTTTTCAAACATACCAAAGTACTATGAAAATATGTACCAAAACTCAAAATGTTAACAATAAATAAGTAACAAAGTAAACAGCGTAGGTCCAAGGCAGAAATGTGAGCAGAAAATAAATTGGACACTCCTAGCCTTCCCACTACTATCCTCTTTCTCCTTCTTCCTCTGTAATTTACCATTTTTGTGGAACACTCCTTCAGGTACATAAGGTCCTTGTGCTTCCCCTTTTAAACCATGCTCGCAGAAGGCTGGGCGCGGTGGGCTCACGCCTGTAATCCCAGCACTTTGCGAGGCCGAGGCAGGTGCATTACGAGGTCAGGAGATGAAGACCATCCTGGATAACATGGTGAAACCCCGTCTCTACTAAAAATACAAAAAAAATTAGCTGGGTGAGGTGGCGGGTGCCTGTAGTCCCAGCTACTCGGGAGGCTGAGGCAGGAGAATGGCGTGAACCCAGGAGGCGGAGCCTGCAGTGAGCCGAGATCACGCCACTGCACTCCAGCCTGGGCGACAGAGTGAGACTCCGTCTCAACAACAACAACAAAAAATTAAAACAAACGAACAAACAAAACATGCTCTCAGGAAAAAAATGTGAAATTCATATGCACTGAGGTAAACATAACTAATAACCTCAAGTATTACTCTTAATCGGTATTTGCATCTTAAGCTTAAACTTAAAAAAAAAAAACCGAGTGGAATTTTCATGTCAGCTAGCAGGTAGGAGTGATTTCATCAGTGTCTTTCAAATCTCATGTTGAACATAGTCAATTCAGCCTACCAATAAGGTCAGCACCGAGGACATGCAAATATGCATATACAGTGTAGTATACATAAACCTACCAATGAGGTTTCACCTGCTAAGATTTACTTTTATGTTCCAGTTCTTTTCAGCAGTGACACTTCCAACCCTAAACCTACCTCCAAACTAGAAATTGTATTATCTCTTACCAATAAGATTATTCTATGTTTTATCACCAAAAACCTCTCAAGGAAAGAAAACAAAGTATGAGGCAAGACCAATGCTTTAAAGCCAAAAAACTGATAAAAACTGGGAAGAGGCTATACCAAAAGTGAGGTTTAGAAAGCTGGCTTTGCTATTCATAACAGATATTTTCTTAAAATCTATTAAAAAGCACCTCCTCACCCAGCCAAACACACGTAAAGACTTGGTAGGAAAAAGCCCCTTCTCTCCCTTTTCCTTCCTGAATGTGGATAAGGCCCAGAGATGGCACAGCCCCCTTAACCGCAAGACAATAAACATGAACACACCTGGCAGACCATGTGAAGGGTGAAAGGAGCCACCTCATCACGTCTGGATTTTTGCATAAGGTTCCTGAGAGAGATCAGATTCAGCTACGATAGGAGGGTTTCTGTTACTGCGGCTGAATATACTTATAGTTGATACAAAGACGTAATTCTCACTTAAAAAAATCTAATTAGGCCGGGCACGGTGGCTCATGCCTGTAATCCCAGCACTTTGGGAGGCCAAGGTGGGCAGATCACAAGGTCAGGAGATAGAGACTATCCTGGCTAACATGGTGAAACTCCGTCTCTACTAAAAATACAAAAAATTAGCCGGGTGTGGTGGCGGGCACCTGTGGTCCCAGTTACTCGGGAGACTGAGGCAGGAAAATGGCGTGAACCCAGGAGGTGGAGCTTGCAGTGAGTCGAGATCACACCACTGCACTCTAGCCTGAGCAACAGAGTGAGACTCCATCTCAAAAAACAAAACAAAACAAAACAAAAACCAAATTAACAGCTAGGAAGAAAAGCGACACTGATCTCTCACATATCCTAAGAACCTCAATGATAAGCTTACATTTTTGTTTTCCTCAACTGAGAATGATAAATATCACATAATATAAAAAGAGGGGTGACAGGGGTGAAACTCCAGATTCCAAAGTCAAAAAAAGTGAGACAAGTCTAGGACAGAAAAACATAACACCAGACAATTACGGTCTAATAGGGCTTTAGCTAATATTTCCAATAAGTCAATTTCAACTGTCAGTGAGAAAAATAAAGTTTATTTCTTATGCAGAAGTAATTCCAATTCAGGTTTTAAGTCTGAACCTTCAAACTTGGGAAGCTTTTTTCCAAGTCATCAGCAAGCACCTTATCAACTTCACGTAGGATTTTAATAAAATCTTCCACCTATGAGTCAAACAAACAAAATCAAACACAGAAGAGAAAAACGTGGTTTAAGGTACTGATTGCTCTACCTGTGGTTTCTAAATGGTCCAATGGAAAAGAAATGCTGGCAGATCTCCAGATGACAGTAACAGTACTTCCTAAGCAGTCTTCTAAATCATTCTCAAGGAAATGACTATTCTTTCCCATTCCGTTTTACCCTTAAGCTAGTACTTCTCCCCCTGCCTCCTCTTTACAGTCTGTTCCCACATTCTGTCCTTCATTTTCCCGAAAAAGTTCTTATTGTGAAATCTGATTCTAATGGTAGGAAATGTGATGTCATTTGAAGAACCATAAAAACCTACTGCCTATTCCCAAGAATCTGATTTTGGTTTAATACAGATGCTACCTACTTCATAACAGAAAGGAGTACTATAGATTCAGAGCTGAATTTTTCCTCTTAGAATTGTTACTCCCAATAGTAGTACAAATTTTCCAGTAGTCATCCTTTTTTCCCCCAACCTTTATTGTAGACTCAGGGGGATCTAAATGTTTCTATGTGCAGGTTTGGTACAAAGGTATATCACATGATGCTGAAGTTTGAGGCACAGATGAACCTGTCACCCAGGCAGTGAGCTTAGTACCCAATAGGTAGTTTTTCAGCCCTTGCCCTCCCTCTCTTTTTCCCCCTCCTCCTGTAGTCCCCAGTGTCTACTTTTCCCATTTTTATGTCCATGGTATCCAATGGTTTTAGCTCCCACTTCTAAGTGAGAACATATGGTATTTGGTTTTCTGTTTCCAGCAGTCATCTATCTGACAAAGGCATTAAGTCATATAAATTGTATATACTATAATTTTTGACAATGACTTCGAAATCAAGTGCTTACTTGAAAACATTTAGTAATCCTACAAAACTTGGCCGCCTATACATTTACCCATACTCACCACAGGGCTATAGAAAGGAAGAAGGTTTTGAAATGCAGAGGAACACTTCTGTTTGCTCAATTGGCCTTCCTTTACTCCCTGAGCCACCGTCTCCTAAAACAACAACATTTAATGTCAAAAAAGGGAAATTTTTTCAAGCTTTAACTAGTGAATAAAAACAAATTAGGATATTCAATTCCCTCCTGACTTCATAGGCATTTCAAATGTCCCAACTGAACCCACCGACATCAAGGAGGCTTATGTAACCCAAACGTGTTCTCCACTGTCGTCTTTATTTTAGTGAAGGACACCACCATCCACCCTGCTACACAAACTACAAACTTGGAACACAGTGAAGACTTTTCCCTCCCCTCTCCTGCTGACCCCTCCCGGCAAGTGCTCAATTCTATTCTACCAAATCTCTCTTATCCCATCCCTCCTCTCCATTCAAACTTCCATTGTTTAGGCTGCCATCCTTTTTCAGATTATTCTTGAAGATTACCAACCGCAAGAGCCTGTTAGTTGATCTCCTGCCCTCCAGCCTCAACTCTCTCTACTCCTTCCTCTCTATTGCTTTTGGAGTAATCTTTCTAAATTGATCTTATCACTTGGTGCTTAAAAGAAAAAAAATCTTTAGTAGCTCCTCAGTTTCTTCAAGATTAAGTCCAAATCCCCTAAACATGGCATATAAAAATTTGCATGACATAGCCCTAGTGTATCCTCAGCTCACCTTTCTTTGATGTTCCTACTACTTAAAAGTAGGTGCTCCAAAAAACAAAAGCAACAGCAAAGAATGGGAAAAAATACATGTGATAAATATGGAAAAGATGCATTATTACCCAAGAAATTCATACAAATGGATAAATTATAAAAAAGGATAAATTTTAATTGGATAATTAAAAATTATTATCCAATTAATTATCCAATTAATAATTATTTAATTATCCAATAATTAAAAATTATCCAATTAAATCAAATGGATAAATTATAAATGGATAAATTTATAATCAAAATGGATAAATTATAAAAAAGTAGGAAACAAAATATACGACATCCAAATATTTCAATCTCATTAATTTAAAAATGCAAATCAAAATAAGACATAATTTATTACCTGAACTTTGACATAAAAATTATAATACCCAATAATAAGGGTCAAGGAAAAACCAACATTTCACATGTAAATAGTATTTTGACAAAATATGGCCATTATGCCTTAGCCATCTTCACATTTATAATGTTGAATCCAGTAATTTAAATTCTGTAAAACCTGCTGAGGTAATAACCCCAAATCTGGAAAATACAAATAGGGAAAAGGGAAGCAAGACAACTAATAAAAAAAAAATCACCAGAATAAGAGAAACCTTTTGTTTCATTTTGTTTTTTGAGATAGGGTCTCACTTTGTCACTCAGGTTGGAGTGCAATCCTTCCATCCCTGCCTCCCAAGTAGCTGGGATCACAGGCATGTGCCACCATACCCGGCTAATTTTTGTATTTTTTGTAGAGATGAGGTTTTGCCATGTTGCCCAAACTGGTCTCAAACTCCTGGGCTCAAGTGATCCACCTGCCTCAGCCTCCCAAGTGCTGGGATTATGGGCGCCTGGCCAAGAGAAACTTCTTAAGGAATACTCTTTAAAAAATTCAGTGGGTATGAATAAATATATTCTTCACACCTATATTTGTAGCATTTTATATTCATGATACAACATATTCATAACATATTCATAATATATTTCTTTCCAAATATATGGATAGAAAAAAATATGGTCAAAGGAGGAATGTTAATAACCACTGAACATATTCAGGGAGAATATTCCTTAAGAGAAGTTTGCAGTAAATTTTGAAAACTGATTATTTGGTAAATTAGGTTTAAACTGGCTCTCAGTAAAAAGTCTTTCATCTAGAATCAAGAAAAATGCTTATAATATAGTGTTAAGGGAAAACAGTAGTCTATAAAAATTGCATATGCTGGGTTAAAGTATAGGAAAAATGCATTTATAAAAATACATGCATGCAAACATATGCATATGTTTGTCATACATAAATATACCAAACCACATCAGCTAGCGGTTTTTAAGATTATAAACTCATGGTGATATTAAGATTTTACTTTATTTTCCCAAAATATATATTACTTTCATATTAAAAAAACAGTAATAAAGTTGGAGAGTTAAGCAACCCACACTTTCTTTTGTTCATGACATCATCAATACTTCTTTCCTACCTTTGTTAATGCCTGAAAAATATTAGAAAGAAATTCACATAAAATATCCTTTAAGATTTTCAAGTGGAAATCATCTTGGGTTAAATCAGTCTTTTTAGTTTCTCCTGTGTTAGACTCTGCCGAGTTCTCTGGTTTTTTCTGACACTGTTCCATATTTTGTAAGACCCGAATGAGGCTGTCAATTAGAGGAAGATCTACTGTATAAAAAATCAAGAAACATTGAATTGGCCAGTTAAGTTTGGTTTTTCATTCATATGTATTGAATTAGTGCTAGACATTATTATTTTGGGTACTACAGATACAGTGGTAACATCAGCAAGATGTCAGCCTGTAAGAGGCTTACATTTTTATACTTTCAAATAAGTAAATATAATAGACTATTTTAGGTTTTGGTTAGGTTCTATGAAGGAAATAAAAGAGGAATATAGCAGTCTAGCAGGGCAAGCTCTCTGACAAGGTGACATTGAGTTGAGAACTAAAGCAATGAAGACTCAGCAATCAAATGAGCCTAGGAGGCCAGGGGTGGTAGCTCATGCTTGCAATCTCAGCACTTTGAGAGGCCAAGATGGGCGGGTAGCTTGAGCCCAGGAGTTCGAGACCAGCCTGAGCAACATGGCGAAACCGTGTCTTTACAAAAAGTATACAAAAATTAGCTCACGAGAGTTTTCTACCACTACCACTGTTAACATCTTGGTCCAAATTATAACATTTCTTGCTATGAGTTAATTATCAAGAATCTCTAAAAGCCTCCTAACTCATCTCCCTTTTGTACCAGATTCCTACATTTCTCATCAAAACAGCAGCCTATTAAAGTCAGCTCATGTGTATTCAACTTCTGCTTAAAACTCACCATGATTCCCTACCTCATTTAGAGGAAAAGGCAAAATTAGGCCCTCCATACTCTACCTCTTTGGCTCCATGTGCTACTTTGCTAAATCCACCCCAGCCACATGGAATCTCACTGTTCCCCCTCAAATATACCAGGCATACTTCTGGTTGAGGGCTTTTACACTTTCTATTCCCTCTGTCTGGAATGTTCTTCTCCCCAAGTATGCACATGACTCCTCCATTCTCTCCCTAAGGACTGTACTCAATGCCACCTTCTCAATGAGGTAACATATTCATAAATGAAGATCTTTAAAATGTTCAATATTCTTTTTTTATTAAAAAGTCTTAATAAAATAGAAACAGATTAATATTTCCTTAAATGGTAAGATATATATCTTATTTTTAGGGGGGCAAGGGGGTGCAGAGTCTTGTTCTGTTGCCCAGGCTGGAGTGCAAAGGCGTCATTTCGACTCACTGCAGCCTCTGCCTCCCAGGTTCAAGCAAATCTCCTGCCTCAGCCTTCCGAGTAGCTGAGATTACAGGCGCATGCCACCAAACCTGGCTAATTTTTGTATTTTTAGCAGAGACAGGGTTTCACCATGTTAGCCAGGCTGACTTTGAACTCCTGACCTCAGGTAATCTGCCCACCTCAGCCACCCAAAGTGCTGGGATTATAGGTGTGAGACACCGCACCTGGTTGTAAAACATGTATCTTATACCCAATAATGCTTAACAGTGGAACTCTAGGATTATTTCTAATAAAATCAGGAAGAAGGTAAGGATGTTTTCTACCATCGCTATTATTTTACACCAGAGATTCTAGGCAACCCAGAAAGATAAGAATAAACCAGAGATAGACAAGTGATAAAATATATCTAATTTAAGCCAAAGCACTATCACATAAAGCCCAAAGATTATTACTGGAATGACTACTAAAAATAGTAAGAATCTGGTAAGGTTACAGGATGCAAAGTTAATATACAGAAATCAATAGCCTTCATATATTCCAACAACAATAATCAGTGGAAGAAAATATGTCATAGACAATAGTAAACCCAAAAGATAAAATATCTAGGAATGAAACTAGTAAGAAATATCCAAGATCTATATGAAGAAACCATTACTGAGGGACACACAAAAGACCTGAACAAATGAAAGGGCATAACATATTCTTAGATATTCTATAAAGTTAACACGATGTCAATAAAAATATCAGAAAGTTTTTGTTTTTGGAACTTAAAGTTAGTGATAAGAATAGTTAAAAACATTCTGAAAACTTAGAATGAAGAGGAATTCGCCTTATTAAGTATTAAAACATAAAACCTTAATATTTAAAAACACTATGGCTACTAATATATGAACATAGTAATGGAACTGAATAGAATATATAGGGGAATTTAAAAAATAATGATGAAATTTCAAATCAGTGTGGGTAAGCTGGATTACTCACTAAATGATGTTGAGATAACTGGGTAGCCCTCTGGAAAAGAAATTGATACCACTAGTACCAAAGTTATTAAAGGGGGAAAAAAGAATTAAAGTCACACTTCACATGTGACACCAGAATAAATTCTAAATGAATCATGAATTTAATTGTGGTCATAAAAATCATTCTGTGAAAGACTATGTGTTTACATAGGAAAATATTCATTTTATATTTCTAAATGAAATGTCGGCTAAAAAGCAGAATTAAATATATGTGCATGTGTTGGATGATAAGATTACAGACATCATGTTTCCTTGATATTTTTTATCAATTTTTAGGCAGGGTGCTGAGGCTCATGCCTGTAATCCCAGCACTCTGGAAGGCAAGGCAGGAGGGTCATTTGAGCCCAGGAGTTTGTGACAAGCCTGGGCAAGATTGTGAGACCCTGTCTCTATAAAAAATTTAAAAACTAGCCAGGTGTGGTGTCATGTGGCTGTAGTACCAGCTACTCAGAAGGCTGAGGTGAGACAATCACCTGAGCCCAGGAATTCAAGGTTGCAGTGAGCTATGATCCTGCCATGGCACTATAGCCTGGGCGACAAAATAAGACTCTGTCTTTAAAATAAGTAAATAGGCCAGGCGGGGTGGCTCACACCTGTAATCCCAGCACTCTGGGAGGCCGAGGCGGGTGGATCACCTGAGCTCAGGAGTTCCAGCCCAGCCTGGCCAACATGGTGAAACGCTGTCTCTACTGAAACAATACAAAAATTAGCTGGGCACAGTGGTATGTGGCTGTAATCCTAGCTACTTGGGAGGCTGAGGCACGAGAATCACTTGAATCCAGGAGGCAAAGGTTTCAGTGAGCCAAGATCGTACCACCGCACTCCAGCCTGGGCAGCAGAGCAAGACTCTGTTTCCAAAAAATAAAAATAAATAAAAAGTAAAATAAGTAAATAAATACAATAATAAAATAAATTTTGAAGTTTAGCATATTTTTATAACTAGGGAAATGAAAGCGTTTTTTAAAAGGGAGAAATCAATGAAATGAAAAACAATATGAGCCTAGGAAATTGTACTTGCCTTTTTCTATCTTTAGATACTCTTGCTCAGTCTGTGAGGCATAAATGGCAGACAACACTGAAAAAACAGAGGCTAGCACTGTTTTCTGTTCTTGAAGAATGATGGGTGGATCATCAGACTGGCAGAATTCATGGCAGACCAGGTCAAAAAGTAAATTCCAAATGTCTTTTCCAGTGTCAGGACAATGTACTTAATAAAGACAACAAATAAAGCAGTACTTTAAAATCAGCAAACAATTAAATGAGTAACTGTAGCGCTTCCGATAAACCATCTTACCAATTGCTTGAATTCCATCATCCACTGTAGTAAGCAGTTGTAAAATATGCATGTAAACATCAAGCCATTCTGGATTTTCAGAACTAAACAGGAAAAGTAAAAGCACTGAATCAACGTTACTGTCCAGGGGATTCCAATCATTCATCCATTCAATAAATATCTATTACTCTGCCAGCCACTGTTCAAGGTGCTGAGGATAAAACAAGGAAAGGAACGAAGGCTCTGTGCTCGTTAGAGCTTTTATATTCTAATAGGGGAAACAGCAAAAAATAAACATTATATAAAATAATCAACACACACAGGACAAGAAGTAAAAAAATCTTTTTGGCTCTATCTCATAAAAGCAACAATGCAGAAACCTGCTAGTTGATACTTTATCATTTTGGTTTGCTTGAATAATCAGAACAAAAAAATGACTGCGATTTTTATAGTATGAACGTAAGGTCCACTGCACCATGCATCAACAAAAATGATGTTCTGAAAACGTCTCAGGATTATCCTAGCCCCCTAGCTGAGAATACTAAAAGCATATAAGTCTAATTCTTATGATCAACCATTTGGATTCTCAAAAATCTAAATAGTTTGGAAACTCAAAATCTTAGTTCTTCAACCAAGCAAGTGAAAAGACAGTGAACAATTAAAACAATGGTTTGGCAAATGTTTATTTAAGTACTTACAAATTAAATTTCAGGCACTATGTTAGGAGTTGAGAAAACAGATGTATAAGATGTTATCCCTACCTTCATAAAGTTTATACTTTAAAAAGAAAGAAGATTGCTAGCGGGGTAATTACAATAACGTGGTATGAATGTAACACTATAGGGCTAGGAGCCACTATATAGCAAGGAGACTCAGTTTGCAGGGTCAGGGGAGGTACCTTAAGAAAAATGATGTTTACACAGAAACATGAAGGGGCAAAGAAGTATGTGAGGTGGAGGAAACATACTGTGCAAAGGCCTGGAGACAAGAGAGCTGGTTCAGTTGAAGAAGTGAAGCAAACTTCACATGACTGAAACGCAGAGTACAAGGAATAAGGATAGTACTACTGGGCCTATAAGCTGCACTTTATTTTTCTGAGAATTTTTCATTTATTTCATTCTTTTTCCCCCTATTTTATTTATTTATATTTTGGATTCAGAAGGTACATGTTGGGGGTTGTTACATGCATGGTGCTGAGGTTTGGGAATATGGATGGTCCCATCACCCCGGTGATGTACACAGTACCCAAGCTGTGTTTGTGTTTGTTTTTGTTTTTTTCTGGACCTTATCCTAAGGAAGGTAACTGAAAAGACTGAAGCATGAGAGTGAGACGAGTACGTACTTTGCAAAAACAGCTTTAAAGTCTAGGCTTGGGAAAAGCAAGCATAGAGGCAGCGAATTCAAGTAAAAGAATGTGGCAGTTCTCCAGATGAGAGACAATAATGGCTTGACTGGCATGGATGGAATCCCAGAAAAAGTCAGGAATAAGGGTTGGGAGTTGACTACAATGGGAAAATACTGGGGCAGGAAAGATTCTGTAATGGCTTCTCCATTTCTTCTATATTATCCAAACAGGACAGTGATTACATCATTTACTGAGATTGAGAATACTGATGAAGCAGGTTTAGGGAAAGATGATGAATTTAATCCTCACTTGGATAAAGGACACAAAATTAATAGGTTTTGATGTGGCTTACTCAGCACTAAGAATGCACTAAGCAAATCACTAAGCAGATCAATTTAAAAATTAATTTTCTAGTGATTAGCAATAAACAGTTTTAATGACCTATAAGGCTTAGTAATCACTCTTGACAAGACATCAGAGTCCCAAAATCAGTCACTTATTGAAGACTGGCATATAAACACAAGGAGCAAAAAAAAAAAAGATGTGCAACGTTAATTAAGAAGTTGTTAAATGTTCAACGTAAAAGCACAAGAAAATGTTTTCTCTTTGGTTTAAATTACATAAAATATGATAAGACAGAAACCACAGTTAATGTTGAATAACAGCCTATAGCTAAATGATAATGTAACAGGAAGTTTGTAACCACTATCATTCTTATAAAAAGCATACAGGTTGCATCACAAATATTAGTAGTGAATTAACGTAACAAGGAGTGACTGTGTACTTTATTCTGTTGTAAGGAATCTAAGAAGACTTTTATATCTGAGAATACTTCTATCAATTGCATTTTCCCAGAGCACTTTGCACGAAAGAGCTCACCTACCGTACTTGTTTGGCAGCTTCGAGTATACAGGGCACGAGCCGAAACACTGGCTGCTCTTCAGACTCTTCCTGGGGTTGGTCCAGAGGCTGAGTAGCCCCATTTCTGACCCATTCCAACATTAGTTTCTCATCCAAATCAAAGAGCTTGTCTACAACCTCCCCCACCTTCACCAGCAAGTCAACTGCAGAGAATAAAACAAAGATTGAAATAAAAACAAATTGCTAAAAGCAATAGGGTTAAGCAAAATTCCTACAGCTATTCTAACAAAACCAAACCTTGCCAAAGCAGTACTTATTCTAAAGGGTGATTTACTTATCTCACATGTTTAAATTTGCGTATTTTTCCTCATTTTTAAATGAGGAATTCATCAGTGTCCCAGGAATTTAAGAAATTTTATATCTTCAATCAAAAAACTTTCTCCAAAAAACAAACAAAAAGCTGGGCATGGTGGCTTACACCTGTAATCCCAACACTTTTGGGAGGCCAAGGCTAGATGACTGCTTGAACACATGAGTTCGAAACCAGCCTGGGCAAGAAAGTGAGACTCCATCTCTACAAAAAATTTTAAAATGAGCTGAGCATGGCGGTGCACAACGATAGTCCCAGCTATTGGGGAGATTAACAGAAGGATACCTTGAGCCTAGGAGTTTGAGGCTGTAGTGGGCTATGATCACACTACTGCACTCCAACCTGGGTGACAGAGCAAGATTCTGTCTCAAACTAACAAACTTTATTACCTTGCACCCAAGGCTTTTTTCAAAAAGGTGACTTCTAGAAATAGTTACATGGTTTCCTAAAAATTAAATAAAATTTAAAACTTTTTTTTTTCTAGACTACATGATGACTTACCATTTGTTGAACTTGACATAATGAAGCAAATGCTATCATAAATCGCTGAATGTTCCCGGATCCTTTCAACCCAAACACTGGCCACTTCTGCCTGGGAAAGGCAAGTAAGCAACAACCTACATGGTAAACGTGGGTTGAATTTCTACTTTTCAAAAAAAAATAAAACAGTAAAGGAAATTCGAAAATAAAAAATTAGCTTTTTTTCTTAGCTACTCTTATGAGTAACCTTATAGAATTCATAAAAGGAAAAGCATACCTGCTTGTTTCCAGCAGAGTAGGTGGGTCTGAATCATACAAACAGTGCAATAATACCTGCCTACAAAAACAAAGAAGTTAACCGATATGCCTCACTTCTTGCATTTAAAATATCCGAGTTTTCATTTAAGTTTTTTAACATCTTTATTGTGAAATACAGCATGTATTCAGAAAAGCCCAAAAGATACAAATCTATAGTTAATAAATAATTATAAAGCAAACACTCGTGTTTCCAAGAAACAGAACAGAGCTGCATCTCAGTAGTCACCATGTGTCCATTCCAAATCACAATTCTCTTTCCCACCTAGAAATGATGACCATTCTGATTTTTCCAGCAATTATTTCTTTACTTTGCTCTATAGTTTTATTATTTTATATATTTTGGTGTTGCTTTATACTGCAGGTAAAAGGATTAAGAGGACATGCTGAATAAATAGACATAATCTGGGAGGTTATTCGGATTCATGAAGATGGTCAAGGAGGGGAGACAACATATGAAATAAATTATATTATACTTATTCTTTTGAGTCTTCATTTATTTGCTGGAAACTATACATGTAAGATCCACCCATGTTGTTTCTTTAGCTGTTATTCTTTGACAGATTGTTGCAGAGTACTCCATTGTGTGAAAATAACACAATTTATTTTTCCAGACTACTGCTGATGGCCATTTGCGTTGATTCCAATTTGGGGCTATTTCAAGTAATCCTCCTATAATATTTGTAAGAGTTATCCTGATGCACATGTGCACAGTTTCTCTTACCATATATGCCCACTATGAGCTGGTCACAGCACATGCATATGTTCCAACGTGACCAGATAACGCCCAACTATTCTAAAGTGGTTCAACAAATTTATATCCCATCAGCAAAATAACTTGCACCATACTAATATTAAGATAAGCATTTACTTGAATTTATAATATTTGTTAACATTTCTCATTCCTGGAGTTTTGATAGAGAACATTATAGAGACCAAACATAATCCTAAGTCATTTGCTCCATGGATGACTGTAAATTACTGAGGAATAAATACTCTGAACTAGGATCTTAAAGTCCCTCCACAACTAGGAGTTATCTCTTTCTGAGAAACCCAGGTACTTGAATCCTGTGATAAAACCCTCACGGCCCCAGCTCTGACAAAAACTGCCTAGAACAGTTTTCTTAACCTATTTGGGTACAAATTTTTTTGAGATTCTGATTAACAGCCATGAACCCTTTGCCTAGAAAACTAATACACCCACAAAATTTAGCATATAATTTCAGGGTGTTCTCAGAACACAGTAACCAAACTTGGGTTTCCTCCGTTAAAAAACCTTCTGCCCAGAACTTTACACATGGAGAAGAGAAGTAGCCTCGAAGCAGAAATCTGAGTCTTTTCATCACAGAGGCAACTCTTTATCTTCTAGTTTGTTGGCAAGTCTTATCCTCTAAGTCAGAGCTCTCAGGGTGACATTATTCAACAAATCTAGTTTCTGCAGACTCCAGCTGAGTCACTGGATTCTCTGCACCTAAAATGTTTTGGATTCCAGTTGGCTGCACCATCTCCAAGTTTTGTCCCACTGGTTCTTCCCCTATCTGGCTTACTGCCACCAGCTGACAATTCAGGTTCCTTTGCTACTGAAGAAAACAGGTTTAAATCCTGAATTATTTCAGTACCTCCTGAAGAAGCCCCTAGCTACCATCAACACACAATGAAGTTCCTAGAGAGTATTCATCAAGACAAAGAAAAGACTGTCTTTCAGATTTGCTACTTTTCCTAAGACGAATTTCCTTAAGGATATAAAAGAATATGTTTAAAAACATGATTATATAATAAGACTTACCCAAGATTTTTATCACTGCTGATGGACACACATATCTCCTGGAAACAGGCCATATTACCTAAAATTCCCACACAGATTTCCTGCCAAATCAAATTTTACAAGTCACAATGGCTCTGAGATGAAAGACATAAACAAAAATATCAACTTGAACAAAAACTTTCACTGAGCCAACTTTTGGGGTAAGGCAGGGGGGAGGCAGGATAAAGAAATACATATACTGCCTGTACCCTAACTTTGACAAGCTTACAGTATTTGAGAAGGGATGAAAGACATAAGAACAAGAAAGGGCAAAGGCAGGAGCTATGGAAGAAGAACTCCTATCGATAAAACAAGTGTTAAATGATTGATAGTATTGAGATACGCAAACAAAAAGACAGACATTCAAATAAGGGGACAGTATCAGCAAAGGCAGGAAGGGAATCATGTATGTGGCGAAGACGGTAGACAATAAAGTACTCCGGTTGTGGCACAAAGTGGGTGAACAGCATGAGGTAAATACCGCAGGTATAAAGGACTGAGATTAAGGGCTCTGAATGCCATGCTGAAGAATTAGATTTAATCTGGGAAGTTATTTGGAATCATGAAGATGCTCAAGGAGGGGAGACAACATACTGAAACAGTATCTTAGAAAGATTATTCTGGTGGCAAAATGCATAATGAATTAGTGTAGCCCCTCTTTATCCACGGTATCAGTTACCCATGGTCAACCTTGGTATAAAAGTACTAAATGGGAAGGTCCAGAAATAAACAATTCATGTTTTAAATTGCATGCCTTTCTGAGTAGCATGATGAAATCTTGCACCGTCTCACCTGGGATGTAACTCATTCTTTTGTTCAACATATCCACACTGTATACGCTGCCTGCCCATTAGTTACTTAGTAGCCATTTGGCTATCAGATCGACCATCATGGTATCTCACAGGGCTTGTGTTCATGTCACCCTTATTTTACTTAATAATGGCCCCAAAGCACAAGAGTAGCGATGCTGGCCATTTGGATATGTCAAGGAGCCACCATTAAGTGCTTTCTTTACATGAAAAGGTGAAAGTTCTTGACTTCATAAGAAAAACATACAAAAATGTATGCTGAGGTTGCTTAGGATCTCTAAGAACAAATCTATCCATGAAATTGTGAAGAAGGAAAAGGAAATTTGTGCATATTATAAATAGGGTTCAGTTCTATCCTTGGTTTTAGGCACTAGGGGCCTTGGAATGTATCTCCCAAGGATAAGGGGAGACTAGTGCATAGGGAAAAGAAGTTGAAAAGAATTTAAGAATCTATCTCAGTAATAGTTAATTAATATGTAATAACATTTATTACCACTCATTATGGCCAGGCATTACTCTAAGCATTTTCCGTGTATAATTTCATATAATAACTTGGGTGAAAGGTACTAATAGTATCCCCATTTTTTCAGATGAGGAAACTAAGGCACAGAGAAGTTAAGCTACTTGCCTAAGATCTTGAGATCTCCAACTAGAACATGGCAGAGCTCCAGAGCTTGAGCATTTAACCACTATTCCAAACTGCACCTCAGTTATCAAGACGCAAGAGGAGGAGGGCCCTCAGGCATGGAAAAGGATGAAGCTGAGGAAGACTCTCAAGGTGAAAGCAAAATAATCCAATGTGAGGATGAGGGAGAAAGCAGCTGAACCTGACTCCTAGCTTTCAAGTTGCCTCATTTTCTCAGTCAGTGATATTGGTCCCATTGACAGGAAAACTAAAAAAGAAAGTGCATAAAAGGCTACAATGAGTTCAGATGGTACGGTGTTTCCAAGCTGGCTGGAATGTAACAATCACTCAGGGAGCTTGTTAAAAATACAGATTTCCAAATCTCATCTCAGATCTACTGAATTATAATTTTCAGGGTACAGCCTGGAAAGCTATTGTTTACCCAGCATATACCAGGTGACTTTTATGATCAGATAAGCGTGACCATAAATCACTGAGGACATACACAATTCAGGGTTAGAGAGCACAGCTGACCCTTGAACAACACAGGTTTCAATGTGTGGGTCCACTTAGAGGTGGATTTTTTCTAACCAAACTTGGAATGAAAATACAGTGTCCTCAAGATGCAAAACCTGCGTAATATGCAGAGCTGACTTTTCATACACACAGGTTCCACAGAGCTGACTGCAGAATTGAGTATGTGCGGATTTCAGTGTGGGGGAATGTCTTGCAACCATCCCCCATGTATACCAAGGGACAACTGTACAGCATGCAAGCAGAGAATGCCTGAAGAAAGTTGGAGATGTGACATCAGTTATCAGAAGGGAAGTCAAGGCTTTGCTCCTACAGGCGAGTTGCAACTTAAAGGTGTAAAGAAAACACATAAGTTCACTAGGAAAATGAATATAATGAGAGCAAAGGATCAGGCCTACACCTTACAAAAAGTCCATATTCGGGACAGTATAAAAAAGGAAGAAAGAAAAAAGCCAATGAAAGGTGAGAGAGGAGTGACTCAAGAGGTCAGAGACGACAGTGAGATGACACAGGAGCTACAGAAATGGAGTTTCAAAAAAATGTGGGTGGTCAAATGTTGGGAAAAGATTAAGAGTGAGTAGGGGCAGGAAAAAACCACATACATTTCCCTTATAAACTAAAGAGGGAATAACTGAACTTCCAATCAAAGATCAAGTTTTTCTGTCTTGGCTGCTCACTGGAATCACCTGGGGAACTTTAAAAGCTGGCCAAAGTCTCACACTTGGAGATTCTGCTTTAACTCATCTAGGGTATGGCCTGACTCAAGATTTTCAAAAGTTCCCCAGGGCAAAGCTTCTCAGAGTCTGGCAATGCTCCAGAGCACCAGCGTCACCTGGGAACATATTAGGAATCCTGGACCTACTGGACTAGAAACTCTGGAGGGGGGCTTGGCGATTAGTGATGCGGGGACATGCTTAAGTTTGACAGCCCATGTCCCAGGTGATTCTAACATGCAGCCAAGGCTGAGAATCACTGTGGCAGCAGACAGTGGCCAGCGGATATATACAACAATATGACTAAATCCTAAAAGGTGCCATTCCTGACATAAGCTTATTCTTTATACACTAGTAGTGAGTAAATATATTTAAGACAGAAAAACTCAGTACAAAAATAGCATAATTGTCAAATCTTACATTAATATAAGGAACCAAGGAAAAAATGGTTAATCAGGCCCTAATTCAGACAGAACATTCTACTTAAATAAGAATTTTAATTCAACATTCAATTTGTAACAACACACTACGGAATTCTCCATTTTATAATCTGAAAGAGAGGAAATACAGTACAGTGGTTATACTGGAGTCAGGCCTAGGCTGAAATCTCAGCTCCATTCTTTCCTAGTTGTGTGACCTGAACACGTATCTTCACCCAAGATCTAGTTCTTTAAAAGTATACCTCTTGGTAGTAAGACCAGGTATTCAGTAAACAGCAGTTTTTCATAATTATAATTATTGAACAGATATTTACTAATCCGTGTATGCACAGCACATGGCAATTTAATTGGCAATAAAGCACAGTACACTGTACAGTATATAAAGTCCTCTCCTTTAGTCTTTATCTATTGTTCTTGGCAGTTTACTAACAGCAATGACCACTGAAAGCTTACTTACTTACTTGGGAAGGTGTGGAAGGAAAAGTACCACTGTGAATAACAGATGCAAATACTAAGAGGGGACAGAAGGCACCCAAAGGGAGGCACGGAGACAGCGTGAGACAGGGAGTAGAAAGGCCTGGCTAAATCAGAAGGGTTACCTGGTTATCCAGATTTTATGCTGGAAAGATGAGTTAGGTTCAGAGAGTAGAAGTCTTGAGCAGCAGGCTGAGTTTAGAATAGTTTTCAAACAATGGTGGATTTTGTCAGTAAAAAAGAGCAATCCACTGAAACATGGGAGGCCCGGGTTCTGCTCCTTGCTCTGATACATACTAGCAGCATAACAGTGGTTATGCCTAACTCGTCTCCACAGCTGTTAAATGAAAGTGCTAATTTCCCTGGTCCAGCCTGAATCTATAATTCTATGATTCTAATAATTTTAAATTATTAAAATTATTAATAATTTAATATTTTAAATTATTACAGGCATGTAGCTCATGCTTATAATCCCAGCACTTTGGGAGGCCAAGGTGGGAGGATCACTTGAGGCCAGGAGTTCAAGACCACCCTGAGCAACATAAGGAGACCCCTGTCTTCACAAAATAAAAATGAAAATTAGCTGGGTGTGGTGGCTTACACCTGTAGTCCCAGTTACTTGGGAGGCTGAGGTGGGAGGGTCCCTTGAGCCCAGGAAGTCAAGACTGCAGTGAGCTGTGCTCATGCCACTGTACTCTAAGCCTTGGAGACATAGTGAGACCCTGTCTCAAAAATAAAATAAAAAAAATTTAAATAGCAAATTACCTAGGACCTGGCAATGTTCAATTAACATCTACAGGCTGATTTGTTGATTTACAGTCAGTAAGAAAATCAAAGTGAGAAAAATAAATGACCATCCAGCACTATCTGTTCTTATTGCTTCAAAGAAGAAGGCTTTAGAAATGCACATACTTACTCTTAATCGAGGACACTTGGACTTGGCCAGTACTCCCATGAATATATCAGGAGCATTAAATTCTTGGAGAAATAAAGCCACATCCTGAAAAGAAAAATGATTATTGGCGTGGATACTGAATATTCTTCCCCTAAACCCCAAAGCTTAGGCAACCATAAAATTCTATATTAAAATGAGAATTTTAGGCCAGGCGCAGTGGCTCACACCTGCAATCCTAGCACTTTGGGAGGCCAAGGCTGGCAGAGTGCCTGAGCTCAGGAGTTCACGACCAGCCTGGGCAACACGGTGAAACTCCGTCTCTACTAAAAATACAAAAAAACTAGCTGGGTGTGGCAGCGAGCACCTGTAGTCCCAGCTACTCAGGAGGCTGAGGCAGGTGAATCGCTTGAACCCGGGAGGTGGAGGTTGCAGTGAGGTGAGATTGCGCCATTGCACTCCAGCCTGGGCGACAGAGCAAGACTCTGTCTCCAAAAAACATTAAAAAATAAAATAAAATTAGAATTTTAGACACAAGGAAAAAAAAAAAAAAACAGGCTTAGGAACTGTGTCAACAGACAAAAGTGATACTAGAGAGTCTTTATGATAACTGGTCCCAGACAATGGAACAATTTTGTAAACAAATCTAAACTGCCTACAATACTCCGGAGGATTATCCCACTCTTTTCTGCCCCGAATCTATTTACCTTAATAATGTTTCTGCCCACTAGGAATTCTCATTAAACACATTCAAACACATTTGGTGATTACCTATCAAGTATTAAGCTAGAAGTGGGGGACAAGGGAAAAAAGCAACACGCTGGGCACAGTGGCTCACACCTGTAATCCTAACACTTTGGGAGGCTGGTTAGAAAGCTGAGGTTGTTGGATCACTTGAGCCCAGGAGTTTGAGACCAGCTTGGGCAAACATGGTGAAAACCCATATCCACAAAAATACAAAAATTAGCCAGGTGTGGTGGCACATGCCTGCAGTCCCAGCTACTTGGGAGGCTGAGGTGGGAGGATCACTTGAGCCTGGGGGGGTTGAGGTTGCAGTGAGCCATGACTTTGCCACTGTACTCCAGCCTGGGCAACACAGTGAGAATAAAAGAATAAAACTTGGCTGGGAGAGGTGGCTCATGCCTGTAATCCTAATACTTTGGGAGGCCAGGGCAGGCAGATCACTTGAGCCCAGGAGTTCGAGACCAGCCTAAGCAAACATAGTGAAACACCATCTCTACAGAAAATACAAAAATTAGGGGGGCATGGTGGTATACCATCTGTAGTCCCAGCTACTCAGGAGGCTGAGGTGGAAGGATTGCTTGAACCCGTGAGGCACAGGTTGCAGTAAGCTGAGATATCGCCATTGCACTCCAGCCTGTGCAACAGAGTGAGACTTTGTCACAAACAAAAACAAAATTCCTTCTTGTCCTCCAAGAGCTTAAAACACAGTAGGGGAAAGAAGTCAAGAACTGCTATAGGGTCCTGTCCAAAACCAGAACTTGTGCTTTCAAAATCATCAACAGAACAAAAATTCTGATGACAATGTAACTGTGGTAGCCTCATAACTTCTTCCTAGAGAGTCTGCCACAGTGCCTAAAGGGGTATAACATACAGGTGACATGTGAGTGGACATGTGGCCCCAAATGGGCCAAATCTCACCTAGGAATGTAAGACATAAAAGCTAAGTCAGTTTGTTTGGGGATCTGCAATGTAAAATATATAAATAAAATTAAGTTTCTGGCTGTCTATTGCTTCAGATTTTCACTAAATTTGAGGTGTATATTTGAGAAGCTTTAACTTAAAATATAAGCTGCATGCATTAAAGGGCCCTGGAACACCTCAAAGAGAGAGGCAATTATTCTCCACAGCAACTGAAACCAGTAACCTGCCAGACAATTGACTGGGAGAGACACACTCTACTTACTAAAAGACCATGGCCGGAGAAAATGATATTTTCAAAGATACACTCTAAACTGAAAGTCCTAACAGCAGATTCTACTCACTGTAAGTGATCAAGCTGTCTGTCCTGTGGGCAATTCTTTGTCACAGGCAGAAATTTTTAATGGTAATTCCTGGAGTAGCACAAGGGTGGCCTAACAATATCAATACCAACAGTAATAAAATTAACTTCATTGAAAAAGTATTAAATGCCAGGCACAGTGAAGTGGCTTGCATGCTATCTCATTTAATTCTCAAAACAACTCTATCAACTAGTTAACATTATTAGTCCCATTACACTCATAAGCAAACTGAAGTTTAAAAAGTTCAGCAACCTGCCCAAGATTATACAGTCTCAGTAGAGCAAAGCTAGGATTTGAACCCACATGAGTCTGACTTGAGCCTATGGTCTTGCTTTTTAAAAGAGATGGGGGTCTTGCTTTCCTGTCCATACTGCAGCAGTGGCTATTCACAGATTCACAGGCATTATCATAACTCACTGCAGCCTCCAACTACTAGGCTCAAGTGATCCTCCTGCCTCAGCCTTCCAAATAACTGGGAATATAGGCAAGTACCCAGCAAGACTATGTTTTTTTGTTGTTGTTTTGTTTTTTTTTTTTTTTGAGACGGAGTCTCGCTTTTCACCCAGGCTGGAGTGCAGTGGCCGGATCGCAGCTCACTGCAAGCTCCGCCTCTCGGGTTTACGCCATTCTCCTGCCTCAGCCTCCCCAGTAGCTGGGACTACAGGCGCCCGCCACCTCGCCCGGCTAGTTTTTTGTGTTTTTAGTAGAGAAGGGGTTTCACCGGGTTAGCCAGGATGGTCTCTATCTCCTGACCTCGTCATCCGCCTGTCTCGGCCTCCCAAAGTGCTGGGATTACAGGCTTGAGCCACTGCGCCCGGCGAGACTATGTTCTTAACCACCACAACATGCTACCTCTCAGGTATTCATCTATTCATTCACTACTCCCCAGATATTTTCTGAAAAACCTAATAGGCACTGTTTTAGGTTCTGGGAACACATCGGTGAACAAGCTAAATAAGGACTCAGTCCCAAGGAATTTTCTTTCTAAAGAAATGAACAAACAATAAATATATAAACAATTGAACTACACAATTTCTAAATGCTACAAAGAAAATAAGATGGTATGTGCTAGAAACCCAGATAAAGGGGGCTACCTTAGACATGACATTGAAGAAGGTATTTCAGAAGGGGTGACATTGTGCTTTGATGAGAAAGAATTTAAATCCATCAGAGGACACATGTAAAAGAGTGAAGCAATTCTATGGGAACACTGAAATAAGAGAGGTTAATTCTGACTGGAGTGTCTGGGGTGGCATCACAGAAGAGGTGACACTGAAGCTGGGCCATAAACAGTGAGACGGATTTTGCCAGCTGGAAGCCATTCTAAACAGAGAGGCATGAAGTACCCATGGACAAGTGAAAGTGCAGGAAGTATCTATCTGGAGGTCTCTGGTCCTCACACACTGAATTCGTGGTTACAGAGCAATAAGAGACAAGGCTGAGATATAAACTCACGAGACTTTGCACCAGGGACTTCAACGGTCAGTGGAGAGCTTAGTTCTGAGTGGTGCCTCAAGGGCACCTCTTGTAAGGGAGCAAAAGGAGGCCAAAGAACATGACTTTGCCCCGCACCAATAACCTCCTTCAAACAGCAGCACTGTTTTCTCAATTTTAAAACTGAGATTTTCACCCTAAGAGTTCATTTAAAACACAGGTTTTACTTCTTTTTTAAAAAATGTAACCATAATTTATCAATAATTGTAGAAAAGTAGATCTGAACAATACTCTCAACCAACCTGATCTGACATTGGTAATAAGATACTCGACCCAGCAACAGCAGAACACACATGCTTTCTAAGTGAACATGTCTTTTAAGTGAACATGTCTTTTAAGTGAACATGTCTTTTAAGTGATAGTAAAGACAAAGTAAAGACAAAGATAGATTGGTAAGGACAGACCATATTCTGGGCTATAAAACAAGTCTCAACACATTTAAAAGGATTCAGTGTTCAACGACCATAGCAACAGAAAGATAACTGAAACATTCCCAAATATTTGAATCTTATGTATGAACCAAAGAACAAGTAAAGAATATTAGAAAGTATTCTGAACTTCTGTGGGCATGGTGGCTCATGCCTGTAATCCCAGTACTTTGGGAGGCCGGGGCAGGCAGATCACTTGAGGCCAGGAGTTCAAGACCAGCCTGGCCAACATGGCAAAACCCCATCTCTACAAAAAGTACACAGCACAACTCTGTCTCAAAAAAAATTGTAAACACAGCATATCAGAATTTGTGGAATACTGGTAAAGCATAAATATTTAGGGAAAATTTTACAGTGCTAGATGTCTATCTTTAAAAAGAAAGATTTCAAAGTATAAAGTATGTGGACAACAGATTTTTGACAAAGATGCAAAAGCAATTAGTGGAGAAAGGATCATCTTTTCAACAAATGAACTAGAACAATTGAATATCCATAGGCAAAAAAAATAAACTTCAACCCATCCTTGCACTATGCACTATACAAAAATCAACTCAAAATGGATCACAGATTTCTATGTAAAACCTAAAATTATAAAACTTTTAGAAGAAAATGTAAGAAAACAACATAATTAAAAAACAGGCAGAAGATTCAAACAGGTACGTCACCAAAAAAGATACACGGAGTACAAATAAACACATGAAAAGATACTCATCATTAGGAATTAAGGAAGTCCAAATTATAATCACAATGAGCTATCACTACACACTTATTAGCATGGCTAAAATTAAGAAGACTGACCATACTAAGTGTTGATGAGGATGAGGAGAAGCTGGACCTGGAATTATGTCTCACACACTGCTTGTGGTTATGTAAAACGGTAAAAACTGTTTAGGAAAACAATTTGAAAGTTTCTTAAAAAGTTAAGCATACACTTACCATATGATCCAGTCAGGCCACTTGATATGGTTTGGCTCTGTGTTCCCTGCTAAATCTCACCTTGATTTGCAATCCCCATTGTCCGCATGTATCAAGGGCAAGACTAGGTGGAGGTAAGTGAATCATGGGGGCGGTTTCCCCCATGCTGTTCTCATGATAATAAGTGAGTCTCATGAGATCTGATAGTTTTATAAGCATCTGGCATTTCCCCTGCTCACACTTCTCCTTCCTGCCACCATGTGAAGAAGGTGCCTGCTTCCCCTTCCCCTTCTGCCATGATTGTAAGTTTCCTGAGGCCTCCCCAGCCATGCTGAACTGAGAGTCAATTAAACCTCTTTCCTTTATAAATTACCCAATCTCAGGTATTTCCCTATAGCAGCGTGAGAATGGACTAATACACCACTCTAGGTATTCATCCAAGGAAAAGAAAAGTATATGTCCATACACACTTGTATACAAAAGTTCACAACAGCTTTATCTGTAATAAACCTTAAACAACTCCAACATTCATCAACAGGTAAAAAATAAATTGTGGTATATACATATAATGGAACACGATTCAGCAATAAAAAAAAATAAGCCATTGATATACACAACATGGATGATTCTCAAAATTACGCCGCATAAAAGAGCCAGACCAAAAAAAGAATATGAGCACATTTATATAAAACTCTAGAATACACACTAATCTGTAGTGACAAAAAGCAGATCAGCGGTTGCCTGGAGAGGATGGAGGAAGGGAGAGGCAAGAGGAAGAGAGGACCAAGGACCATAAAGAAACTTTTAGGGGTGATGGATATGCTCTCTATCCCGATTACAGTGACAGTTTCATCTGCATACACATTGTCAAAGTTTATTGGCTGGGTGTGGTGACGCACACCTATAATCCCAGCACTTTGGGAGGCCAAGGCGGGTGGATCATTTGAGGTCAGCAGTTCGAGACTAGCCTTGCCAACAGGGTGAAACCCTGTCTCTACCAAAAATACAAAAATTCGCCGGGATTGGTGCACGCCTGTACTCCCAGCTACTCCGGAGGCCATGGCAGGAGAATCACTTGAGCCCTGGAGGCGGAGGTTGCAGTGAGCTGAGATCGCACCACTGCACTCCCGCCTGGGTGATAAGAGACTCCATCTCCAAAAAAAAAATTATCAGTGTCAATGATACTTCAAAACAATAGGCAGGTTTTTTTGTGTTAATTATACCTCAATAAAGTTTTAAATAAAATGACTGAAACAATGAATAGCCATTGACAATTTTTAAGAAAATGAGTACAATTAAGTCCGTATTTCTGGGAAAAAAGGTAACAGGGGTGGCAATGTAGAGGACAGAAGGGAGGTGAAAGAGACTAAAACAAGGATTTTAATCAGGAAGCTACCGCAAAAGTCCAGGCAATAAAACAAGAGAGATCACATAGGCCATTTAATCTCTTTTGGCCTCTATTTTCTTAACTGTAAAATAAGAGTACTACCTACATCACAGGGTTATTGTGAAGATCAAATAGAATACTATACATGAAAATGCTTTTGAGCTATAGAATAAAATACAGATATTAAAACAATGATTAATATTGCAGCTATAGACATATTATTTATTGTCCTTTCCTTCTAATACTATCATGGTATATTAGTGGTCTTCTAACTCCTAACCTGCTCTCAAATATATGGCCAGAGTTCTCTTTAGGTAGGTAAGTATCAGAACTTTCCTGGCCTCCACGTGTGTAGGAATACACTCATAAGAGCTATGTATTTAGTCCGAATCTATTGAGAGCTCAGATCCTCCAGCCTCAAAGACAGAAGTTTAGCACTATAGCTCATAGGATCTCATTCCCTGTATCATATATGAGTGTGATTACAGACAGGAGATAAAGCCTTTCCCCAGAGTGAAGGACTGAACCGTTTTTAAAACATCCATCCACCATCTCCTCACCCAACAGTCTTTTCAGAGTTTTGTTTCCAGCCTCATACCTCATCCATTGACATATCCCATACTCTGCAAATTTCATTCTCCATTTCTTCATCAAGCTCCGTCTGCTGATCCTCATCATCTGAGTTAGATTTGGTGTTTTCAGGGCTAACAATCTTCAGAAACACAAAGAAAGAAAACATGAATAAAAGTTGTCTACAATACTAACCAGGCACCCAAATACAGCAGGTGATCGAATAACATTTCCTTGTAACGTTGATGAGAAAAAAAATATTTGATTCCTGGCCAGGGCCACTGTCTGTGTGGAGTTTGCATGTTCTTCCCATGTGTGCATGAGTCTGTTCCAGATACTTCAGTTTCCTCCCACATCCCCCAAATTTGCACATTAGCATAACTGGTGTGTCTAAATGGTCCCGATCTGAGTGAGTGTGGGTGTGTGTGTACCTGTGATGGGATGGCATCCTGTCCAGGGCTGGTTTCTGCCTTGCACCTTGAGCTGCTGGTTTAGGCTCCAGCCACCCTCAACTCTGAACCAGAGCAATTGGGTTGGGAAATGGATGAATACAAATTATTATAAAACAAAAATCTGTAAAGAAGACAATAATCATGGAGATGTACGACAATAATTATGTGGTAGGAATGTGCTCAGTAAGCCTGCCTTATTTTTTTGTTTTTGGACTGTACGGTAGTAAGAGGTGGTCATTTTTGCTTTGTAAACATTTATTCCTTGATTTAACATAATCAAAGAATCACTACAACCACCATCACTCACTAACTCACCAAAATTAGGTAAATAGTTCTTGTGTTTATTAACCTTTCTTAAATGTATTTATAGCTCACATTTATTTCAATATTTAATACTAGACGTGTTTTGGGTCCTCATTTAGAAGTTTGGTGATGTTCTTCTGTCCAGAAATATGCCACAGGAACTTAACTCTTGTTTATATCAATTAGCTATGTAAAATTGGTTTCATTATCAGTAATTTTGCTTCAAGTCACAATTTCCAAGAACCTACTGATGTTAAGTGAGGACTTACTTTAATAATAACCCATAATTGTTTAGAAGACACAAAGAAGCTACCAGCAAAGTATCTTCTCTTGCAAAAATCTTCTTTTAAAAACTTAGTGCCTTGGGTAGATCTATTCTTTCAACATTCACAAAGTAAATACTGTTGCTAGGCACTGGGGTAGATATACAAAGACGAGTTAGATATAATCCCTTACTTTTAAGATTTTTTTTTTTTTTAACTTTTAGGATCTAGTGGGGAAAGACATGTAAAGGGATAGTCATATTAGAAAAGGCAAAGTGGGCAGGGCGTGGTGGCTCAAGCCTGTAATCCCAGCACTTTGGGAGGCCCAGACGGGCAGATCACGAGGTCAGGAAATCGAGACCATCCTGGCTAACACGGTGAAACCCCGTCTCTACTAAAAAAAAATACAAAAAACTAGCCAGGCGAGGTGGCGGGCGCCTGTAGTCCCAGCTACTGGGGAGGCTGAGGCAGGAGAATGGCGTGAACCCGGGAGGCGGAGCTTGCAGTGAGCTGATATCCGGCCACTGCACTCCAGCCTGGGCGACAGAGCGAGACTCCGTCTCAAAAAAAAAAAAGAAAAAAAAAAGGCAAAGTGATTCAAATGAATTGTGGACAAAAAGTTGTGGTAGCAAAAATGATGGACCAATGACCTATTCCTGGGAGAAGATGGGGAACTTTCTCTTAGGTGTTGATATTTAAGCTAAATTTTAAAGGAAGAATAGTAGTTTGTCATGTGAAGAAGGAGAGAAGTGAGTATTCAGAGGAAAGTACAAGAGTTCAGAGTTGAGAGAGGGCCTAGCATGTTTGGGGATGGTGAACAGTTCGCTGTTGATGGAACATAGTGTATCACGAGAAGATGAGGCTGGAAAATGTATAAACAGCCCTGGATCCCAAGCTTCAAGAAATATGCATTTTTCTCCTATGCAAAGGGAACTAAGCAGTGTCATGAATAGCGCTGTCTTTAAAGATTATTCTGGCAGCTGTGTAGAAAATTAACTGGAGAGGATAGAGAAGAGAAGCAGAGGAACCAATGAGGGAAACATGGGGAGAAGAAAACCCACATTTACTGACAGCCTCCTATAAGTCAAACACCATGCTAAGCACTCTATGGCCATTATAATCTCACTTAACCTACACAATGACCCTATATATAATAATATAAATATTATAATCCCATTTTATAGAAATTAAGAGAGAAATAGAGGTTCTGAGCCGTTAGGTGACCTGCAGCTAGTGGGTAATGAAGCTGTGTTTTTTGTTTTTTTGAGACAGGGTCTCCCTCTGTCCCCCAGCCTGGAGTGCAGTAGCTGGATCACAGCTCACTGCAGCCTCCAACTCCAGGCTCAAACGATCCTCCAGCCTCAGCCTCCTGAGTAGCTGGGACTACAGGTGTGCACCATCACGACCGACTTTTTTTAAGTTTGTAGAAACCAGTTCTGTGTTGCCCAGGCTGGTCTCGAACTCCTGGCTCAAGCGATCCTTCCGCCTCGGCCTCCCAAAGTGTTGGCATTACAGACGTGACCCATCGCGCCTAGTCAGAAGCCACGTTTTTTATATAAAAGTTGTATAACCCTAAAATCACCATTTATTATATTACAACTATAGTCCATGAAATATATAAACTAAGGACCTGGGCTTCAGAAATGACAGTGGGGATGGGGAGTAAAACCCGAGCAATGCAGTTACACGATCGTGTATTTTTGGAGAACTTGCGAAACTACAATAGAACCGCAAGTATTCCAGCATCCCTAACATTATACTTCCCTTTGTGTCGAGAGACCCCGAGGGGCCCCAGATAGTTCTGGGGTCCGCAGCGGCCGGCGAAACGCAACAAGCGAGGTCCCGCAGCGCACGCCTGGGGAGGGGTCTTTGTGGGGATGGCGGCTCCCGGGGCAGGAGGAGCCGCCAGAGGCGGAGCCCGGGTGCCTGGGGGATGTGGGAAGAGCCCACGCGTGGCGCGAGTTTCCACACCTGGATGAGTCCGCTGAGGACGCCGAAGAGCCAGTGTTTGCTGTAAACCGTGCTCCCTATGCAGTCTCCACCGGCCACCTCCTCCTCCTCCTGGTCGCGACCCGGAGGCGGCGGCGAGGGGTTGCGATCCATGACTGCCGCGTCCCGCGTTCGAAGGCCGTGCCGGAAGCTGCGGAGGAGACGACCGGCACCCTAGTGCCAGAGCGCCCGGCGCACCCGGCGGGACTCCCCCTACAGCGCCCCCTGCTGTTCGGAGCTTGGCCAGCCAGCCAAGATGGCTTGACCTCACCCACCCCATTCTACCCAGGACCCAGGCACGAATATACTCATAATTATTTGTCACCCTCACTGAATCAGGTGTTCCATTTCTCCAGGAGCTCTTAGCCTGATTGAAGAAGGAAGGGTGGGGGCAGGGAGGAAGCCTCAGGAACAGATGTGAATCTGAAAGCTAGCGAACTTACTCTATTCGCCCTCTCTTCCTACAATCCTCTGATCTCTGGTCACCATTGCCATTCCTAAAAATATCCGTGGGCGAAGCTGGATGACTTGTAAGGGATTCCAGGGATCCAAACTGATTTGTAAAGCTAAAGAGGCACCATTTGTCCTCATTGGAATGGCAGGTTTTGCAGTAGTTGCTGCATATGGATTATACAAATTGAAGAGCAGGGGAAATAGTAAAATATCGCATCACCTGATCCACATGCGTGTGGCAGTCCAGCTTTGTTGTAGGAGCAATGACTGTTGGTATGGGCTGTTCCATGTATCCGGATTTCTATGCAAAACCTAAACCTTAGAAGAAGAGATGTTGTCGTTGTCTTGTTGGAGGAGCTTGACTCATTAATGAGTCATCTCATTATTGAAGTTACATGTTTATATTGAAAATGAATTATTTGAGTAGGTTCAGATGATACTATGATATTTTGAGTTTTCACTTCCTTTCGTGTAGGCTTGATTTGCCTTGTGACCAAATTATTAGTGACTCTAGTTCACTAACTAGATCATTCAGGGGAGTCAAGTTAACACACAAGAAACACGTCACCTAAATGAACTTGATGGTGTTAAAATGTTCAAATTCTTAAACTGTTAAGATGAAATTAATACTAAAGAAGATAGCAGGCCAGTCCCAAAGTACTCCCAGTTTCCTCCTGAATCTTGCATGCTTTAAATGTTAAGAGTCCAATTTACTCCAGTTAATTTAACTTTTTTCTGTCTGTCTTGTGGACTGGCTGACTCTTTTAGAACTCTTTCAAAAAAGTTGCATGAAATATAACTTGTAAAGCCTCCCACAACTGGCAGTATTGTGTGCATGTGTTTAAACCAAATCTAGAAATCTTACAACAGACCTGCATAGTATTAGTATTGATTAAATAACCATAATTGTAAACATGAGAAAACCTTCATTATGAATTTCAGTTTTGCACTTTTATAATTGCAGAATTACATTTTTGCTGCTGTTATATTAGAATAATTTTTCAGTGTCATCTTGAAACAGAAATATGTATTTTAAGCACCTATGCAAAGGTAAATGAAAAACACTTTTTAAATGGTTGCATTGTTTATTTTCTCCATAAGAATCATAAACATTAAACTAAACAAATTACCTATGATGGAATTGATTTACAACTATCCACTTTGATTTAATGGAATTAAATTTATAGATGATATAACCTACTTCCAGATGAAATTTCAAAAATATCAATATAATGTCCAAACAGGAATGGAGACATGCAATTATTTAAAATAAAATAATGTCCACCTGAATATTTTAAATACTCAGTCATAACTATATTAGAAAACATAATGAAGGTGTCCAATGTTTGCCTAGAATTACTGTGATACTTATGTCAAAGTCAAATAAAACATAGAGGTGAATCTCTAAACTTAAAGCATTTTATTTAGGAAGTAAGAATTGCAATTCACGGCATACACACAGATGAGACAGGTGGTTGTCTTCGATATATAGGGAGAACAAAGAGAAGGTTGGGGGTTTTATAAAAAGGAGAAGTGTTACACATTGTTTTGAAAGAAATTTTATTGGTTTTAGTAAGGTCTGGGGGAGCTTGCAAGCTAGGATTGGTGAGAGATGGCAGCAGGTAAAATTAGTCTTAGAGGCACAGTAGGTTGTTTCAGCAGCTGTTAGATAAAACTGGTCTCCGTTTACAAGAGGCAGTTTCAGCAGCCAGGCTTGCAGAGAGTTACCTTTTTGGAGACAGAGGGTCACCCTATGTTGCTCAGGCTGGTCTCCAACTCCTGATCTCAAGTGATCCTCCCACCTCAGCCTCCCAAAGCGTTAAGATTACAGGCATGAGCCACCACACCCAGCTCATTTCTTTTATTATATACACACATATAGGTTATGTTTACCAACCATCATATTGATGTAAGTCCGCAGTTCAATACTTGCTGGTTTATGCTATATAATTTATGCTAAATGTTGACATATACTTGTGGTATATTATTCGTTTTATTCTTAAAAAAATTAAAATGAGTTTTTAAAAAAAGAGGCCTGGACTGGGCGCGATGGCTCACGCCTATAATCCTAGCACTTTGGGAGGCTGAGGTGAGCTGATCACTTGAGGTCAGGAGTTCAAGACCAGCCTGGAAAACATGGAGAAACCTGGTCTCTACAAAAAATATGAAAATTTGCCAGGTGTGGTTGCACACACCTGTATTCCCAGCTGGGAAGATGGCTTGAGCCTCGGAGGTGGATGTTGCAGTGAGCTGAAATCGCACCGCTGCACTCCAGCCTGGGTGACAGAGTGAGATCCTGTCTCAAAAAAAAAAAAAAAAAGAAGAGGCTAGTCTAAAATTCATTTATAAGTTGTTGACATTGCTGAGATAACCTCCCAATGTCTTCTCAACTTTTATTTGCGTCTGATACTCACAGCTAGGCGTCGTGAGTTTTTTTTTTTTTCTTTTCTCTTTGGATCTCAGGTGCAGAGAATTGGATTAATCATAATCCTTAGTTATTACAGAGTCTCGTATGTCATCAGTGTGCTAATGAAACAGAATTACATTTTATAACCAGAAATCAGTTTTTTTTTTCTTTTTTTTCTTTTGTGTGTGTCCCCAATGTCTCTCACTTTGATCCTGAACACAAGTCAATTCATACCTTCCCTAGTTACACAAAGGTTATTGAAAGTACTATACTGGCCAGGTACGGTCTCTCATGCCTGTAATCCCAGCATTTGGGGAGGCTGAGGTGGGAGGATCACTTGAGCCCAGGAGTTGAAGACCAACCTGGGCAACATAGTAAGACCCTGTCTCTACGAATATATATAGTTTTTAATTAGCCGGGTGTGGTGGGCAGCACCTGTAGTCGCAGCTCCTCGGGAGGCTGAGGTGGGAGGGTAGCTTGGGCCCAAGAAGTTGAGACTGCAGTGAGTGGTGATCATGCCACTGCACTCCAGCCTGGGCAACAGAGCAAGACTCTGTCTCAAATAACAAAACAAAACAAGAAAACAGTGTTACACAGGTAGTAATTTAAAGTCATGGGTTTGATGGCCTTTAGTTTATCTCAAAATGGTAACTAGAAAGTCCAGGTCCAAGTCATGATTTGAAGCTTCCAATTCATTTAAAATGAAAATTTCTCTCCCCTTTCCTAGTTCAGCCCACTATAGAGGGGTACTTCAGTCTGGAGGGGGGTGATGACTTTGTTTCTCTCCCCACTTTCTCCTCGCACAGATAGACAGCTGCTCTTTCTGACCTCTCCCCGATTAGCAGGGAAGGATTGGAAGTGAGAGGAGAGGGAAAGGAAAATGCTTACTTGACTGGTGTTTTCATAAGATGGTTTCATGTTCTTTGGACCCAGCAGGTGTTTAAAGCTGATTCTGTGTGTGTATGTGTGTTGTGGATTCTTCACATATACCACCTGTATCCCTGGAGACGCCTCTCCACAGCTCCCTTGAGTAGTGAGGCAACCTCCTCCATCTTGCTTGTTTTTTTCTCAGTTCCTTATTGCTCCCCACACATACGGATTTGATATGAGATTCATAGATTAGTAACTAGGGTAGTTCATGGAATATATTCATAGGAGGAGTGATTACATGAACTCATGTGCAAGTGTGTTTTATAAGTTCTAAACTCCAATGCAATTGCTAGTTACAGCAAATGGTTAAGAATGTTGACTCTAGCATCAAACTAGCAATGCAACTTGTGTATGTTATTTAAATTGTCTGTGCCTCAAGTTTCCTGAGCTCTAAAATAAGGATAATTAAAGTATGAGGATCCAGTGGATAACACAAGAAAACACTTAGACCAGTGCCTGGCCCCTGGTCACCGCATCATGAATAGTAACTGTCATTCTGCCACCTTTATCATGAGCACACTTTCTTTCACTGCCATTGACTAGTTTAGAGGAGCTTGAAAATCAACCAGCAGGAGGACTGCCATATTAACCACTGACTCTGACAAGGATGAACCTGGATTCTCAAGAAGGCATGAACAAAGTGCTACAGAGGCATTCATTATTACCCCAGGGTAAGGATTTAGGAGCTGACAGATCTGATTCACTGAGAAGATGACATTTTACCCTGGCACGAACCAAGGAGTAGGCAAAGAGAAGAGAAATAGCTTTGAAAGGTATTTCTTAGTACCATGGACAGGGACTGGTTGACACTGGGTTTGGCAAATGAAGTGGGGAAAGATTCCTAGGATTATGCCTCCGTGGCAGGGAAAGAGAACACTGAGGAATCCAGATTCCTGGGGGGAAGAAAAGAAGAAAAGACACAGCTGACTGGACAGAAAGAAGGCCTGGACATAGAGGGGCCTAGAAACAGTCCACTGTAACCAGAGATACTTGTGCTGGCAAGGCCCAGGAGAGAGGGTCCAACTTGGGAAATAAACTATGTGGAGTGTCTGAGAACACCCTTCTCCAAGAATCCAGGATTTTCTGGGATTATGAAAGGGATAGCCTCAGGCTACGTAGTGAACCTGCAGATGGTCGCTGCTGGGGCCAATTCATTGTAACTCCAGGTACTTTTGCTTTTTTTGCATTTTTATATGATTTCTTTCTTTCTTTCTAACTTTCTTCTTCCTTTCTTCATTTTTTCCTTTCTTCTTTTCTTTCTTTTTAGAGACAGGGTCTTGCTCTGTTACCTGGGCTGGAGTGCAGTGGTGTGATCATAGCTCACTGCAACCTTGAGTTCCTGGGCTCAAGCTATCCTCTGGCTTCAGCTTCCCAAGCAACTGGGATGATAGGTGCACATAACCACACCTGGCTGTTTTTTGTTTGTTTGTTTGTTTTTTGTTTTATAGAGATGGGGGTCTTCCTATGCTGCCCAGGCTGGTCTCAAACTCCTGGCTTCAAGCAATCCTCCCACCTCAACCTCCCAAAGTGTTAGCATTACAGGCATGAGTCACCATGTCCGGCCCTTATTTGCCTTTTTGAAGGCATATTATTTGTCTACAAAACCATCTGGGCCTGCTGTTTACTTTGTAAGACAATTCAATCTCTTAAAATAATTACAGGCTAATCTAGATTTTCATTTGTTCTTTAGTCAGTATTTGTAAATTGTATTTTTCTATGATTCGTTGATTTTTAATTTAGTTTTAGACTTCATTGCTGAAGTTGTTCATAGGATTCTCTTACTATCTTTCTATTTTATGAACCATATAATTATAGGCTTATAGTTGGTCCATATTATGGTCCATACAATGTGGTCCGTGTTTAGATATAGTTTTCTCCCCAATTCCCACTACTGTGCATTAGTGCCTTATGTTTTAAAACATGAAACAGTGATGTTTATTGGTCATCCCTGTGGTACTAAACAGGCCCATGATCCCAGGAAAACTGTCATATTCTGCTTCCAGATTCCAGTAACAAACTGAATTTCACAAGCATTTATTAAGCATTTTTATGTGTTCTGTATCAGGTACTAGGGATATAGAATTCAGTAACTGTAGGTCAACAAATGTCCCTGCCCTCAGGGCTCACAGCCAGGTCTCCTGAGAGCAGAGTGAAGAGGAAGCTCAGTATTTCTCAGGCAGGCCAGCAGGTCGGAAGTGATTGGGGTCTTTGCCACTCTGGCCCCATTTGTTGGTAGCGTGGCCAGCCAGCGAGTCCTCCTTATGGTCTCCTGTGAGTCTCTGGACATTCTCTCTGGCATTGCTACAGTCCAGGCAAGCAAAGAGATTAATCACCAGGCCAGTGAGCAACAGCCCACCTTCCCATTCTCCCTGTTCCAAGGGAAGACTCTGGGAGAAGCCCAGAAAGGCCAAGGAAGTGGTGGTGAAAACACTGACCCTGCCTGGACACCACCCCACTCAGCCAGGCTGGGCTCCCCTAGGCTGGATGAACAGCACCCAGAGAGGGAGGGTGAGGAATCACTCGCTCCTACCATCACTCAGACCCTCACACTGAGCACAGAGGCAAACAGAGAGCAAGAAGAGGAGGGTCTGCAGCCTCTAACTTATCTACAAGGAGCTTGCCTCTCTCCTGACTGTCCAAGGCAGGCAAGCTCTGCTCACCCATCCCCAGCAACATCAGGAATGTGCATTACTTGATCACTTCTGCAGCCCAGACACCCCCAGGCCCCCTTTGTACAGCGTCGTAGTTCCCCCAAGCATGGAAGTATTTGTCTGAATTTTTGTAATTGGCTTCTTTCATGTCAGAGTAGGCTTTCCACATGTCCGGAGACCCTGGAAAGGAAAGAAAATGATCAAAACAATTATGTCTGGGAAAATAGAGGAATGAGCAGTTTTCTTCTCACTAATTTCTTCCCGAAGATTTCAGCCTTTAACAAAGCCCTCCGAAATTATACTGGCTTGAAATAAATATTCTTCTACTTTTCACTTCCCTGGGTTAATGTAATGAGAATTGTACTTGGTGTAAGTTTAATTCTGTTTGATTCCATTCAAAGTTCTGTTATTACTTTTTTTTTTAACCATGTGTGATACACCTAAAGAAGAGATGAAATGGGCCTTAAGGGATGTTTCATTGTACAATGAACTTCTTCCTGGAAGGACCCAGGGAACCCTTAGACCAAGGTGTGAGAACACAGGGGATTGTGAGGGAGGCTGCAGACATACGGCACTCCTAATCTAGTCAATGGGAGAAATTCATGCCTGTAGTTAGAGTGAGGACTACTTGGTCCTGAGTACATCTGAATGTCCAGGCTATGTTTAGAAACTGACATCTGTCAAAATTCAGTCAACAAGTGATAACGGTGAGTTATTTAAGAAAGCTTTATACAACTGGGTAATCAAATTCAGAAAAAGGACAACTGACCCACTAGTTCAGAACCTCAGTGTCCTCCCCAGTGAAATGGAGGAGTATTGCCTGCCTCAGAGTGATTATGCAGAAGAACAGAGAAAATGCATGTATGATGCCTAAAACATTGTAGGTGGTCAATATATTATCATTTCACTTCTCTGGTCCTTAGGAAAGGTAGCATAAGAATAAAGAAGGGCTAAACTAAGATCAGGAGCAGGGAGTTATGGACCGAAGGGATCTGATCAAGCTAGAATTAAGTGACGAATAGTTTTTAAAAAATTAACTGATTACGGAAAAGGGGGAACTCAAATGTAGAGTTACAATCATGACTTATATAATTTCTCTATGAGATAATTCATCTTCATTTTATGCATTTATTATTCCTAGTGTCAAATTGATTGCTTTTATTCAGAGTTTATAACATTTTACTCGACTCATTCTTCTGAGTTACTAACTTAAATGGCTCCTTGATGTTCAGGTTGGCTTAATAAGTACTTCAAAAATTCCTGGCACATTTTATCACTTTGGGCAGCAAAACAAGAGGTAGTTGTTCTCAGCCCTTACTGTGTATAAAAATCTACTGAGGTGCTTGGTAAAGGCAAGATTTCTAGGCTCTATCCCAAGAGACTATGGCTGCTTGGGGTGGGGGGGTAGGGTATGGATCCAGGAATCTTCATTTCATTTCACAAAGCATCCCAGATGCCAGGTGAGTCTCAGGCAAGTGGTCCCAGAACAACCCTTTGAAAAATATTAACCTAAGGAATGAAAGATATTTGTAAGTGAGTGTGTGAACATGTAAATAGGATTAAAAGCAAATCCTTAAAACCATTTTTCAGAGGCTCAGAAAAATAATAATACCTGAAATTTAAAATACTGCATTCTGAAAACAAAATTTTGCCACTTTATTATGGCTAGGGGGGTATATTTCTCTCTCTCTCTCTCTCTCTCTCTCTCGACGGAGTCTTGCTCTGTCTCCTAGGCTGGAGTGCAGTGGTGTGATCTCGGCTCACTGCAACCTCCACCTCCCGAGTTCAAAAAAGTCTTCTCCCTCAGCCTCCCGAGTAGCTGGGATTATAGACGCATGCCACCACACCCAGCTAATTTTTGTATTTTTAGTAGAGACAGGGTTTCGCCATGTTTGCCAGCCTGATCTCGAACTCTTGAGCTCAGGTGATCTGCCCACCTCGGCCTCCCAAAGTGCTGGGATTACAGGTGTGAGCCACTGCGCCCAGCCTTGGGTTATATTTCTCTTGCTAGCAGTTTTCTGGCCACGTATAAGCCCCAACAGAACCACCATCAAGGTAATTCACTGTATCTTTTACTGGGATAAGTGTAGCTAGACTTACCTTCCAAAGGCATCACATCCTATTTGCCATTTCTTAGATAGAGGATGAGCTATGTGTTTACAAATGCAGAACTCTTGTTTTGAAAGCAGCAGAGTACCATGATTAAGAGCAAGGTCTGCAGAGCAAGACTGCCTGGGTTAAATTCTGCTCTGCTTTGGAACTTCGCTTGGTATCTTGGGTTGCGTGTGTGTGTGTGTGTGTGTGTGTGTGTGTGCGCGCGCGTGTGTGTATGTTAGCGTCTCTGTTAAGGGTTTACTTGCATCATAGGACTAAATGATGGAAACCAATTCATTAGTACATTTAAACAGTGCCTAGTAAGTATTAAAATCTCAGCTAAGCTTGGTTGTTTTTATGGGGACTGTTGGCTCCATTCTGCTTCCCCGTGGACTCGCCTCACACGATTCACACGATCGCCTCACACGATCAAAGCAGGTTTGATCTACCTGCTTCCTGGCTTCCCAGGAGACATAGACATGAGCTGTCCCAGATTTCCCACTAGGAGGCAGTAGAGCCCCACGGGTGTTATGAGAACATGCACCCCTGAACTCCGCATCTCTCACGCTCCTGCTGAAAAGAGGCAGCTCGATTGCAAAAATTTTCTCCCATTCTGTAGGTTGCCTGTTCACTCTGATGGTAGTGTCTTTTGCTGTGCAGAAGCTCTTTAGTTTAATGAGATCCCATTTGTCAATTTTGGCTTTTGCTGCTGTTGCTTTTGGTGTTTTAGACATGAAATCTTTGCCCATGCCTATGTCCTGAATGGTACTACCTAGGTTTTCCTCTAGGATTTTTATGGTATTAGGTCTAACATTTAAGTCTCTAATCCATCTTGAATTAATTTTCGTATAAGGAGTAAGGAAAGGATCCAGTTTCAGCTTTCTACTTATGGCTAGCCAATTTTCCCAGCACCATTTATTAAATAGGGAATCCTTTCCCCATTTCTTGTTTCTCTCAGGTTTGTCAAAGATCAAATGGCTGTAGATGTGTGGTATTATTTCTGAGGACTCTGTTCTGTTCCATTGGTCTATATCTCTGTTTTGGTACCAGTACCATGCTGTTTTGGTTACTGTAGCCTTGTAGTATAGTTTGAAGTCAGGTAGCGTGATGCCTCCAGCTTTGTTCTTTTGACTTAGGATTGTCTTGGAGATGCGGGCTCTCTGACAAAGGGCTAATATCCAGAACCTACAAAGAACTCAAACAAATTTACAAGAAAAAAACAAACAACCCCATCAAAAAGTGGGCAAAGGACATGAACAGACATTTCTCAAAAGAAGACATTCATACAGCCAACAGACACATGAAAAAATGCTCAACATCACTGGCCATCAGAGAAATGCAAATCAAAACCACAATGAGATACCATCTCACACCAGTTAGAATGGCAATCATTAAAAAGTCAGGAAACAACAGGTGCTGGAGAGGATGTGGAGAAATAGGAACACTTTTACACTGTTGGTGGGATTGTAAACTAGTTCAACCATTATGGAAAACAGTATGGCGATTCCTCAAGGATCTAGAACTAGATGTACCATATGACCCAGCCATCCCATTACTGGGTATATACCCAAAGGATTATAAATTATGCTGCTATAAAGACACATGCACACGTATGTTTATTGCAGCACTATTCACAATAGCAAAGACTTGGAATCAACCCAAATGTCCATCAGTGACAGATTGGATTAAGAAAATGTGGCACATATACACCATGGAATACTATGCAGCCATCAAAAAGGATGAGTTTGAGTCCTTTGTAGGGACTTGGATGCAGCTGGAATCCATCATTCTTAGCAAACTATCACAAGAACAGAAAACCAAACACCGCATGTTCTCACTCATAGGTGGGAACTGAACAATGAGATCACTCGGACTCAGGAAGGGGAACATCACACACCGGGGCCTATCATGGGGAGGGGGGAGGGGGGAGGGATTGCATTGGGAGTTATACCTGATGTAAATGACGAGTTGATGGGTGCAGCACAGCAACATGGCACAAGTATACATATGTAACAAACCTGCACGTTATGCACATGTACCCTACAACTTAAAGTATAATAATAATAAATAAATAAATAAATAAATAAATAAATAAATAAAAAGAAAAGAGGCAGCTCAGCCGGGCGCGGTGGCTCAAGCCTGTAATCCCAGCACTTTGGGAGGCCGAGACGGGCGGATCACAAGGTCAGGAGATCGAGACCATCCTGGCTAACACGGCGAAACCCCGTCTCTACTAAAAACACAAAAAATTAGCCGGGCGAGGTGGCGGCGCCTGTGGTCCCAGCTACTCGGGAGGCTGAGGCAAGAGAATGGCGGGAACCCGGGAGGCGGAGCTTGCAGTGAGCTGAGATCTGGCCACTGCACTCCAGCCTGGGCGACAGAGCAAGACTCCGTCTCAAAAAAAAAAAAAAGAAAAGAGGCAGCTCACACCTTATGCGGCCCCAGGCTGGGGGATCCTCGTAGAAGAGTGTCAAAGCTGGCCATAAAAGCATGAGGAACCACGCTTATGAAAAACCATGCCCCTTCTCTATCCATCTGTGGCATCACTAGCACCTTTGCCCAGTGGGGATGTGGCCTCTGCTCAGCTGAATTCTGGGGGCAGCCAGAAGCAGCCTCCTGCTCCCTATCCTGTGGACCTTACCTTGGCCAGCTTCCTTGAGGAATGTTAACCATCGTTGGCTGCTGATACCCAGTACCAGGGAGCAGAAAATGATGCCAATGGAGAGCTTCATCCTGCTGCAGGGCCAAGAAAACACAACCAAGGATAATACACGTTCTGTTTCAAGTTTTTATCTTTTGTAATGTTGTCCCATTCTTTCATTCCAAGAAAAAAAACCCACTCGGTTTTACACACACACACAGACACACACACACAGACACACAGACACACACACACACAGGTGTATGTGTATAGATAAAAGATAGAAGGTCAGAGGGTCTAGGGCTCCATTTCCATTTGTCTCACTGGAATCCCAGTGTCTGACAAAAAAGGAGCAGTGACCCAGGATAAAGCAAATCAGGCACAAGTTACACCATGTTTGAGAATCATTATTTTAGATTTAGAGCCTGCCAAAATGAGGAATTATGCCTCTTTCTGGGTTCTGAGCATATTTTAGGCACAGTAAAATGAAAGTTATAGGGCAGATAGCTGTCAGAGGGCTTCACTGTCCCTTTGGTTCTTATCTAAGGCAATGCTAAGCAACATTTGGATATTCCCTACACAACTTCCATTCCATGGAAAAGGTGAGGTTCCCTGTGGTCAGTGTAGTATCTGAGCTGGCGTGGCTCACTTTGTCCCAGGAGTAGACAGTAGAAGAGGGGGAAGAGTAGGGGAGTTGTCAACCATCCACAGCCACTGGTCACGTTGTACTTGGCGGAGCTGCTTCATAAAGCAAGGCATGTGATGTCCAGACCTCCTTTTTCCTACTCTTCTTCAGGCAGAAATTGCAGGCCAATGATCATACCCTGTCACAATTATTTTACTCCCTTTGGGACCATTCAATGCTGGAAATCTACTTTCTCGTTTCATTCAAATCATTCTCTTCTTTCATAGAAGTTGATATGGTTTGGATCTGTGTCCTCATCCAAATGTCATGTTCAATTGTAATTCCCAACATTGGGAGTGGAGCCTAGAGGGAGGTGATTGAATCATGGAGGCTGTTTCTCATGAAAGGTTTGACAGCATCCCCCTTGGTACTGTCGTCGTGATAGTGAGTGAGTTCTCTTGAGATCTGGTTATTTAAAAGTGTGCAGTACCTCCCCCCTTACTCTCTTTTGCTCTTGCTCCTGCCATGTGAGATGCCTCACTCCCCCTCTACCTTCTGCCATATTGAAAGTTTCCTGAGGCTTCCCCAGAAGCAGAAGCCAGTGTGCTTCCTGTACAGCCTAAAGAACCATGAACCAATATAACCTCTTTTCTTTATAAAGTACCCAGTTTGAGTCATTTCTTTATGGCAGTATGAGAACAGACTAATGCAGAATTATTAGAAAGCAAGTGGGGTGGGGACAGTGGCTCATGCTTGTAATACCAGCACTTTGGAAGGCTGAGGCAGAAGGATCACTCGAGGCCAGGAACTCAAAACCAGCTTGGGAAACACAGCAAGACCTCATCTCCACTATATATGTGTGTGTGTATATTTTTAATTAGCTGGGTGTGGTAGCATGCACCTGTGGTCCCAGCTGCTCAGGAGGCTGAGGCAGGAGGACTGCTTGAGCCCGGGAGTTGGAGGCTATGGTGAGCCATGATCACGCCACTGCACTCTAGCCTGGGCGACAGAGTGACACACTGACTCGTAGGAAAAAGAGCAAGAAAGCGAGTACAATTTCTAGATACCAAGAGGAACTCCTCACAGGGACTTTGACAAGCCTTGCCTGTTCTCTTCCTTTGTTACTTAATGTATTCTGCCTTCTGGGAAGGTACACACAGTTTCTTATGGAGCGAAGCTGAGAATAATAGACAATAGCGGCAGTCAGTTCTTTTCACTTGTTTCTCCTGAAAAAGAAAGATTTCCTGTCATCATGATATCAGAGTCCCCAGGCCTTAAAGGGATTTTCCAACAGTCTCTTATAAGTGACTACGTGTCCTGGTTTGCATGCGATCAGTGTCGATTGTCCAAGCTTAATAGTGGCACATCTTTTCATTGTCTACGATGGCCTGGGTTGAAGAGTAAATTAGATGGTAGCACTACTCTAATAACCTTGTGCGACCAGGCTGATTGAGAGGCCCAAGAGACCTCCATTCTTTTATGTTACAATTAATTTAAGTGGAAGAGGAGAATACCAAGGCTTAATTTTATTAAGAATTAGAAAAACAAAAATCAGAAAAGTCCAAAAGTCCACAGTCATGACTACGAATGACATCTCAGACCTAAGCCCCAGTCTTAGAAGACCAGGAGGAAGGATTTTATATTCCCTAAATACAAAATGAAGAAAATAATGATACAAAATCACTACCCTAAAAAAATTCAAGTTTAATGAATCCTAGTTATCTGAATAGTAGATATAGGAAGGATGCTGAAAAATACGACTAGAGTTGTTGTGAGGATTAAATGATTAATGCTGACAGGGGTTTGGATTAATTGTGGGCGTGTGTAAAGAATGTAATGAATTTTAGAGCTTCCACCTTAAGCAAGGAAACGCATAATAATTTATATTTTCCAGGAGACAGAAATATTAATTACAATATTATTACCAAGGCAACCTATTATTAAGACATTAGTAAGATTACCAGTTAGAGCTACAGTTATAAGAACCAAGGTTTATTTTCACATAGTGACAGAGACGTTTGAACCAGAGCGACTCTATTTGGCATGAGCGCTAGGAAAATGAGGCTGAGATTGCTAGGCTCCATTCTCAGAAAGTTAGGCCTTCCTAACCTATAGATGTTTACAGTTACAGGAACAAATTCATAATGTTTACTAAACAGACCCAGACTTGGGAATGTACAGATATCCCAATATCTGGAGAACAAAGACATTCCTAATTTTGCTTTAAAGATAATAGTATTGGCCGCGTGTGGTGGCTCATGCCTATAATCCCAGCACTTTCGAAGGCCGAGGTAGGTGGATCACGAGGTCAGGAGTTTGAGGGCAGCCTGGGCAAAATGGTGAAACCCCATCTCTACTAAAAATACAAAAAACAAAATTAGCTGAGCATGGTGGCACGCACCTGTAGTCCGAGCTACTCAGGAGGCTGAGGCAGGAGAATTGCTTGAACCCAGGAGGTGGAGGTTGCAGTGAGCCATGATTGAGCCACTGCACTCCAGCCTGGGCAACAGAGTGAGACTCCATCTCAAAAAAAAAAAAAAAAAAAAAAGATAATGATATTGATTCTTGCAAAATATAGTAATTAAGAAAACAGGGCTGGGCCCGGTGGCTCACGCCTGTAATCCCAGCACTTTGGGAGTCGACGTTGGTGGATCACCTGAGGTCAGGAGTTCAAGACCAACCTGCCCAACATGGCGAAACCCTGTCTTTACTAAAAATACAAAAATTAGCTGTGCGTGGTAGTGGGCACCTGTAACCCGAGCTGCTTGGGAGGCTGAGGCAGGAGAATCACTTGAACTTGGTGGGCAGTGGTTGCAGTGAGCCAAGATTGTGCCACTTCACTACCGCCTAGGCAATAAAGCGAGACTTCATCAAAAAAAAGAAAGAAAAAAGAAAAAAAGAAAAAAAAAAAGAAAAGAAATCTGTTATTACAAACCCTTGTAGCAGAACACATCTCCCCATATATATAAGCAATTGTACCTAGGGTGGACACGTTCCTCTTCTGACTTTCAGGAACATTCTATTCTGTCTATGGAGTAGCTGTCCTTTTGCCTCTTTACTTTCTTAATAAACGTGCTTTTACTTTGCACTGTGGACTCACCCTGAATTCTTTCTTGTGCGAGATCCAAGAATCCTCTCTTGGGGGTCTGGGTCTTGAGCCCTGTCCTGTAACAATAGGACATACAATCACCTTTGAAGTCTGGGTTAAAGACTTGAAGGAAAAATCTTTAAAGATTTTTTTTTGTTAGAAATAACTGTTGCAAGGATATGTTTATGATGCAAAAAACAAAACAAAACAAAACTGCATTGCTTGCATGCAAAAATAATATGCATTGCTTGCAGCTGCAAGAGATAACATTCCTTCAAACCTTGCTGAGACTTTTTAAAAATTATTATACTTTAAGTTCTAGGGTACATGTGCACAATGTGGAGATTTGTTACGTATGTGTACATGTGCCATGCTGGTTTGCTGCACCCATTAACTTGTCATTTACATTAGGTATTTCTCCTAAGGCTATCCCTCCCACAACAGGCCCCGGGGTGGGATGTTCCCCTTCCTGTATCCAAGTGTTCTCATTGTTCAATTCCCACCTATGAGTGAGGACATGCAATGTTTGGTTTTCTGTCCTTGTGATAGTTTGCTCAGAATGATGGTTTCCAGCTGCATCCAAGTCCCTGCAAAGGACATGAACTCATCCTTTTTTTATGGCTGCATAGTATTCCATGGTGTATATGTGCCACATTTTCTTAATCCAGTCTATCATTGATGGACATTTGAGTTGGTTCCAAGTCTTTGCTATTGTGAATAGTGCCACAATAAACATACATATGCATGTGTCTTTTTAGTAGCATGATTTATAATCCTTTGGGTATATGCCCAGTAATGGGATGGCTGGATCAAATGGTATTTCTAGTTCTAGATCCTTGAGGAATCACCACACTGTCATCCACATGGTTGAACTAGTTTACAGTCCCACCAACAGTGTAAAAGTGTTCCTATTTCTCCACATCATCTCCAGCATCTGTTGTTTCCTGACTTTTCAATGATTGCCATTCTAACTGGTGTGAGATGGTATCTCATTGTGGTTTTGATTTGCATTTCTCAGATGACCAGTGATGATGAGCATTTTTTCATGTGTCTATTGGTTGCATAAATGTCTTCTTTTGAGAAGTGTTTGTTCATATCCTTTGCCCACTTTTTTATGGGGTTGTTTGGTTTTTTTCTTGTAAATTTGTTTAAGTTCTTTCTAGATTCTGGATATTAGCCCTTTGTCAGATGTGTAGACTGCAAAGATTTTCTCCCATTCTGTAGGTTGCCTGTTCACTCTGATGGTCATTTCTTTTGCTGTGCAGAAGCTCTTTAGTTTAATTAGATCCCATTTATCTATTTTGGCTTTTGTTGCCATTGCTTTTGGTGTTTTAGTCATGAAGTCCTTGCCCATGCCTATGTCCTGAATGGTATTGCCTAGGTTTTCTTCTAGGGTTTTTATGGTTTTAGGTCTAACATTTAGGTCTTTAATCCATCTTGAATTAATTTTTGTATAAGGTGTAAGGAAAGGATTCAGTTTCAGCTTTCTACATATGGTTAGCCAGTTTTCCCAGCAACATTTATTAAATAGAGAATCCTTTCCCCATTTCTTCTGCCAGGTTTGTCAAAGATCAGATGGTTGTAGATGTGTTGTGTTATTTCTGAGGCCTCTGTTCTGTTCAATTGGTCTATATCTCTGTTTTGGTACCAGTACCATGCTGGTTTGGTTACTGTAGCCTTTTAGTATAGTTTGAAGTCAGGTAGCGTGATGCCTCCAGCTTTGTTCTTTTGGCTTAGGATTGTCTTGGCAATGGGGGCTCTTTTTTGGTTCCATATGAACTTTAAAGTAGTTTTTTCCAATTCTGTGAAGGAAGTCATTGGTATCTTGATGGGGATGGCATTGAATCTATAAATTACCTTGGGCAGTATGGCCATTTTTATGATGTTGATTCTTCCTAACTATGAGCATGGAATGTTCTTCCATTTGTTTGTGTCCTCTTTTATTTCGTTGAGCAGTGGTTTGTAGTTCTCCTTGAAGAGGTCCTTCACATGCCTGTAAGTTGGATTCCTAGGTATTTTATTCTCTTTGTAGCAATTGTGAATGGGAGTTTACTCATGATTTGGCTCTCTGTTTATCTGTTATTGTTGTATAATGATTTGGCTCTCTGTTTATCTGTTATTGTTGTATAGGAATGCTTGTGATTTTTGCACATTGATTTTGTATCCTGAGACTTTGCTGAAGTTGCTTATCAGCTTAAGGAGATTTTGGGCTGAGATGATGGGGTTTTCTAAATATACAATCATGTCATCTGCAAACAGGGACAATTTGACTTCTTCTTTTCCTAACTGAACACTCTTTATTTCTTTCTCTTGCCTGATTGCCCTAACCAGAACTTCCAACACTATGTTGAATAGGAGTGATGAGAGAGGGCATTCCTGTCTTGTACCAGTTTTCAAAGGAAATGCTTCCAGTTTTTCCCATTCAGTATGATATTGGCTGTGGGTTTGTCATAAATAGCTCTTATTATTTTGAGATGCATTCCATCAATACCTAGTTGATTGAGAGGTTTTAGCATGAAGGGCTGTTGAATTTTGTCAAAGGCTTTTCTGCATCTATTGAGATAATCATGTGGTTTTTGTCTTTGGTTCTGTTTATATGCTGGATAACATTTATTGATTTGCATACGTTGAACCAGCCTTGCATCCCAGGGATGAAACCGACTTGATCGTGGTGGATAAGCTTTTTGATGTGCTGCTGGATTCGGTTTGCCAGTATTATATTGAGGATTTTTGCATCGATGTTCATCAGGGATACTGGTCTAAAATTCTCTTTTTTTGTGCCTCTGCCAGGCTTTGGTATCAGGATGATGCTGGCCTCATAAAGTGAATTAGGGAGGATTCCCTATTTTTCTATTGATTGGAATAGTTTCAGAAGGAATGGTACCAGCTTCTCTTTGTACCTCTGGTAGAATTCGGCTGTGAATCCGTCTGGTCCTGGACTTTTTTTGGTTGGTTGGCTGTTAATTATTGCCTCAATTTCAGAGCCTGTTATTGGTCTATTCAGAGATTCAACTTCTTCCTGGTTTAGTCTTGAGAGGGTGTATGTATGTGTGTATGTATGTATGTATGTATGTATTTATTTAAGATGAAATCTCACTCTGTCACCCAGGCTGGAGTCCAGTGGTGCAAACTCGGCTCACTGCAACCTCCGCCTCCCAGGTTCAAGTGATTCTACTACCGCTGAGACTTCTTTCACAAGCAGTTAGGGGACCTGTAGTTTTTTAAAGGTAAGCCCTGGAATTCCACTGGGTAGCACTTAGAAAAAGAGATCAATTTGAGAAGCTCAAAGCTTACCACAAGGAAAAGAAAAAAACCAGAGTACAATTATTAACAGATGGAATACTGAGTATATAAACTTTTGCATCTAAATTCCTCGTTTTGTTATAAACAACACTTCAGCAGAATTTCTCTCTGCATGAGCTCCTTTTTCTCTTACTCTTAAGATTTCTCTTTTCAGTATGAACCATTCATTTGATAACCAGATGAGAATGTTTGTGGACATCTTTTAAACCTGCAATTCATGTGCTAAAACTATTGGCTCCGCACCACAGTGGCTTATGCCTGTAATCCCAGCACTTTGGGAGGCTGAGGTGGGAAGACTGCTTGAGCCCAAGAGTTCGAGACCATCCTAAGCAACATGGAGAATCCCTGCCTCTACCAAAAATACAAAAATTAGCCAGGTATGGTGGTGCATGCCGGTACTCCCAGCTACTTGGGAGGCTGAGGTGAGAGGATCACTTGAGCCCAGGAGGTGAAGTCTGCAGTGAGCCGTGGTCATGCCACTACATTCCAGCCTGAGTGACAGAGTAAGACCCTGTCTCAAAAATAAAATAAAATAAAATAAAATTTTATTAAACCTGACATGGTGGCATGCACCTATAGTTCCAGCTACTCTGGAGGTTGAGGTGGGAGATGGCTTGATCTCTGGAGTTCAAGACCGGCCTGAACAACATAGCAAGATCCCATCTCAAAATGAATAAATGAATAGAATAAAATGATATGGCAAGGCATGGTGGCTCACGTCTGTAATCCCAGGAATTTGAGAGGCCAAGGTGGGCGAATCACCTGAGGTCAGGAGTTTGAGACCAGCCTGGCCAACATGGTGAAACCCCATCTCTACCAAAAATACAAAAATTACTTGGACGTAGCGGCACGCACCTGTAATCCCAGCTACTTGGGAGGCTGAGGCAGGAGAATCACCTGAACCCGGGAGGCGGAGGTTGCAGTGAGTTGAGATCATGCCACTGCACTCCAGACTGGGCAACAGAGAGAGACTCCATCTCGAAAATAAACAGAAAAATAAATAAAATGATATGGAGTTTAAAAATTATTATATCCAGCATCATTAAAATGCCTTTTTTTTTTTTTGAGACGGAGTCTCGCTCTGTCGCCCAGGCTGGAGTGCAGTGGCTGGATCTCAGCTCACAGCAAGCTCCGCCTCCCGGGTTCACGCCATTCTCCTGCCTCAGCCTCCCAAGTAGCTGGGACCACAGACGCCCGCCACCTCACCCGGCTAGTTTTTTGTATTTTTTTTTTAGTAGAGATGGGGTTTCACCATGTTAGCCAGGATGGTCTCGATCTCCTGACCTCGTGATCCACCCGTCTCAGCCTCCCAAAGTGCTGGGATTACAGGCTTGAGCCACCGCACCCGGCCTAAAATGCCTTTTTAAAAATTTAAGTCAGGAAAACCTTAGCTAAAAGAGTATGTTAGGGCTGGGCACAGTGGCTCATACCTATAATCCCAGCACTTTGGGAGGCTGAGGCAGGCCAATCACATGAGGTCAGGAGTTCAAGACTAGCCTGGCAACAAGGTGGAACAACATCTCTACTAAAAACACAAAAATTAGCCGGGCATGGTGGTGCACATCTGTAATCCCAGCTGCTCAGGTGGCAGAGGCACGAGAATCGCTTGAACCTGGGAGGCAGAGATTGCAGTGAGCCAACATCTCGCCACTGCACTCCAGCACTGGAGATGGAGCAAGACCCTGTCTCAAAAAAAAAAAAAAGAAAAAAAGAAAAGAAAAGAAAAAAGAAAAAAGAAAAAAAAAAGTGTGTTAGTATTGTAGATAAAATCATCCCCCCAACTTCACACCAATTCCAAAGATGTTCATGTCCTAATTTTTGGAACCTGAGAATATATTATCTTGCATTGTAGAAAAAAATTTCAACACTATGAAATTTTTGAGACTATACATCATCTCAACTACCTTTTGAGACTATACATCATCCAACTACTGTCAATTTGATGGCCAAGTCGTTGGAAGAAGTATACATGTTTCTTCTTGTCAAATCAAGACAGAGAATGGGGCATGACTTCACTAATGACATCAGTGTCAAACACACACGCCAACTAAAAAAATCAACAAATTATTTAGAAATTATAAGAATATTTGAGGAATAATTTGTGCTATAACCATACCTTTTGATAAGCAGTTTTATATTTATGTGTTCATATGGTGGATCAGTAGTCTAACTTGTAAATTTAATACGTTCACCTCTAATATATTAATTTGTATTACTTTACTAGTTAAAATTTTTGAACTCTCATCCCCCTGTGAGCTCTCCAAGCAATCCAAGAAATAGAAATGACTAACACTGCCGAAGCTCCTTACGCTCCTCTCTCTGGCTGCATGCTCCTGCCTGCTTTTTCTCCAGGGTAACCCCCATCCTAAACTTTGTTCTTATTCCCTTGCTTTGTTAAAATTGTTTTTGTCACATGTGTTTATTCATAAACAATATTTTTACAAAACAATCAACGGGCTCATGGTCTGATGCGTATAGAAGCCAACAGCATGGCACTGGCTTTTGGGAAAAGAAAAGCTTCACTGCAAGTTGACTGGCAAGGAGATGGGAGGAAATACTCAAATCTGTCTTCTTGAGCTGGGGGCTGGGTCAGGTTTTATAAGCATAGGGTAATGAGACATGATCTGATTGGATCTTCCAATGAGGTGATACTGATAGGCATGATCTGACTGGATCTTGCCATGGGTGATACCAGGGCTCAATCTGATTGGATCCTCAATTCTGACATGCATTGTCTGCTTCTTAATTCAGCTCCCATTCCTCATTCTGAGGACTTAGGTTTCATCCATGGCTGTACCCTTAGTTCTTCTGGATATGCTTATCTGGGGGTCCATAACAACTGAAAAACAACTCACAACTTTGTTAGATAAAAGTTGAACCAGACTGGTCTGCTGCGGTTACAGTACTATTTAGGTTTTTGCCTGTTTTTGAACTTCCTGTAAACAGAATTATATTATACGGATTCTCTGGTGACTGACTTATTTTGATGAACAATATGTTCTTTAGACATAAGCATGTTGATGTCTGTTATAGTAGTTCTTCATTTTCAGTGCTACATAGTATTCCAAAACATGACTAGACCACAACTTGTTCCAATATTTGGGTTGATTCTGTTTTTGCTACTAAAAACAATGGTGTTTTAAACAGTCCTACACATGTGTCCTGGTACAAGAGTTTCTATGGGTACAGACCCAGGAATGGAATAGAATATGATTGTGTTGAACCAAAGTTGGTAATGCCAGATTGTTTTTCCAAAGTGATTGTACTAATTTATATCCCCACCCGCAATGGATAAGTGGCATCCTCACTCCGTATTCTAGACCATACTTGTTTTTTATGTCCAATTGGTTAGTGGCAAGTAGTATTGAAACTACCTTTCCAGAATTATAACAGTGAGAAAATTATGATAGTGAATGAGATCTGATCTAATCAAGCCCCATCTTGCCTTTAACCTCCAAACTGTCCTTAATCATTCCTAGGCTTAGGCCAAACTAACTTTGGGAGACATTTAGTTTATAGTTTAATCAATACTAGCACTTCCTCCAAACTAAATTGCCTTTATAAAGCTAATAGAAAACCACCATGTTAGGAGGATGAGAGGAGCCTGAATTCTGCTAAGGCATAGACATACATGATTACCAGCCATTATTCCAGAAGCCACAAGATTTGCAACTTCCCCGATTACTCCTGAAGATAACACCACTATTCTACAACCTAAGATTGGCTTTTGAGATGTCTTTTCAGGTTTTTGCATTTCAGGTGATGTTGACTCTACCAGGACTGGCCAACCAGTCCTGTGATCCCACCCAGAAGAACACTTTCCCACATCTCTATTCCCTTGCCCACCAAACTATTCTTGAAAAGCCCTAGCCTCCCAATTTTTAGGGAGATTGATTTGTGTAATAACACTGTCTCCCATGTGGTGTGGCCGGCCTTATGTCAATTAAACTTTCTTTTTCTTTCTTTCTTTCTTTCTTTCTTTTTTTTTTTTTTGAAACAGAGTCACTGTCTGTCACCCAGGCTGGAGTGCAGTGGTGAGAATATGGCTCACTGCAGCCTTGACCTTCCAGGCTCAAGCAATTCTCCCACCTTGGCCTACTGAGTAGCTGGAACCACAGGCACGCACCACCACGTGCAGCTAATTTTTGTATTTTTTGTAGAAACGAGGTTTTGCCATGTTGGCCAGGCTGGTCTCGAACTCCTGACCTCAAGTCATCTGCCTGCCTTGGCCTCCCAAAGTGCTGGGATTACAGGCGTGACCCACCATGCCCAACCTTCAACTCTTTGTTTATTACAATGCCCCGGTCTCCATGAATTGGTTTGTGCGATGAGCAGGGAGAACCCGTCTGTCAGTTGCAGTATCACATTATAGTTTACATTTGTATTTTCTTGATTATTACTTAGATTGATCATTTCTATACATTTATGAGCCATTTGTGCTTCCTCTTCTGTGAAATTTCTACTTGTTCCTTTTGCCCTTTTTTAAAAAGCTGATGTTTAGGAGTTTTGTTTGTTTTTGAGACAGGGTCTCACTCTATCATCCAAGTTGGAGTGCAGTGGTACACATGGCTCGCTGCAGCCTCAAACTGCTAGGCTCAAGTGATCCTCCTGCCTCAGTCTCTTATGTAGCTGGGGCCACAAGTGCATGCCACCGTGCCCGGCTAATTTTTTTTATTTTTATTTTTTTGAGTCTTACTTTGTTGCCCAGGCTGGTCTCAAACTCCTAGGCTCAAGCAATCCTCCCATCTCATCCTCTCAAAGTGCTGGGATTACAAGTGTGAGCCACTGTGTCCAGCCAGTTCTTCATATATTTTATTATGTGTGTTGCAAATACCCCAGTTGGTGGCTTTTATTTTTCACTCTATTGTCAATCATTTTGTTAATGGAAGTTGTGGGGATAGGAGTGACTATATTTTAGATGCTAAGCCACCATGCGACTCCTGACTAGCCTCGAGTCCAGGGATGCCTCCAAGATGTCCAGTTAATATGTTATTCTTTATGTAGAAACACCTATTCACTGTAAGTTTTGCCTTTCCCCCTCAAACAACCCTGATGTTGTTGCACACGCTGGCTGTGAAGCCTGTAAGCACCTACACATTTGTTCCAGAGCACATTTACGTCTTCCCCCAGATGTAAGCTCTGTGTCTGGGGAATTGCAATGAGGAAATATACCTGTTTTATGGCAGTCCAAGACTATGTGGCAGCCCATACATTCCCCACATAAAGTGTCTTTTACCAACAAACTGGATTTTTCTGCCTCATTCGTTGATGTCTTGGCTCCTTCTGTGTTTGGGAGCCACTTTGCAAATACGGCCGTTTCACAGGTCAGGAATAAATATGTTTGATTTTATATTTAACAAACTCATAATTCAATAAAATTATAATTTATAGCCAAACACTAATGCTTTTTAGTGCTTTTTTTCTCTTTTTTAAAAATCAATTTTTAGAATAATGGGTTGTAATCCTATAAGCAGATAGGGAAGGTCTCCAGGGACTATCATGTTGTTAGTGGACCAGTTCAGGTTCTTGACTTCACCACACAAGAGAATTTGGGAGCAAGTCCAAAGTAAGAGTAGTCAAAGAAGTTTATTAGAAAGCAAAATATACTCTAAGAGGCAGAGTGGGCTGCTCAAAGCTAGAGACAGCAGCTAGTGCCTCAAGAGGAACTTGTTTTATGGAACTTGTATATACATACTCATAAAATACTGGTGAGGGGTAGGCACGCCTCTAATCCCAGCACTTTGGGAAGCTGAAGTGGGTGGATTACCTGAGGTCAGGAGTTCAAGACCATCCTGGCCAACATGGTGAAACCCTGTCTCTACTAAAAATACAAAAATTAGCCAGATATGGTGGCACAAGCCTGTAGTCTCAGTTACTCAGGAGGCTGAGGCAAGAGAATCACTTGAAGCCAGGAGGCAGAGGTTGAAGTGAGCTGAGATCATGCCACTGCACTCCAGCTTGGGCAACAGAGTGAGACTCCGTCTCAAAAATTTAAAAAGTAAAAAGTAAAAAAATAAAATACTGGTGAGTGCAAGTATGCAGAGGTGGAGCTGTGATTGGTGTATGTGCTCAGCATCTACATGCTTTAACATGGACTGCACATATCATTAGCATATAAAATCTCAACCTAGGGACATGAACAGACACTTTTCAAAAGAAGATATACATGTGAACAACAAGCACGTGAAAAAAATGCTCAGCATCACTGATCATTAAAGAAATGCACATCAAAACCACAATGAGATATCATCTCACCCAAGTCAGAATGGCTATTATTAAAACATCAAACAACAACAGGTGCTGGTGAGGTTGTGGGGAAAAGAGAACACTTACACACTGTTGGTGAAAATGTAAATTAGTTCAGCTATTGTGGAAAGCAGTTTAGTGATTTCTTAAAGAACTCAAAGTAGAATTACCATGCGACCCAGCAATCCCATTATTAGGTATATACCCAAAGGAATACAAATCATTCCACCATAAAGACACAAGCATGCATATGTTCATCACAGCACTATTCACAATAGCAAAGGCATAATGTCCATCAGCAGTAGACTGGATAAAGAATCAACCTATATGTCCATCAGTGGTAGACTGGATAAAGAAAATGTGGTACATATATACAATGTAATACCATACAGTCATAAAAAAAATCTTGTGATCATATCCTTTGCAGCAACATGGATGAAGCTGGAGGCCATTATCCTGAGCAAACTAACACAGGAGCAGAAAAGCAAATACCATGTGCTCTCACTTATAAGTGGAAGCTAAACACCAGGTACAAATGGACACAAAGTAGGGAACAACAAACACCAGGGCTTACTTGTGGATGGAGAAGGTAGGAGGGTGAGGATCAAAAAACTTTCTATCAGTTACTATACTTATTACCTAGGCGATGAAATAATTTATACGCCAAGCCTCTGTAACATGCAATTTACGTATATAACAAATCTTCACATGTTTCCCTGAACCTAAAAGTTAAAAAAACAGGCCAAGTGTAGTGGCTCACACCTGCAATCCTAACACTTTGGAGGCTGAGGCGAGCGATCCTGACCTCAGGATCACCTGAGGTCAGGAGTTCAAGACCAGCCTGGACAACATGGTGAAACCTTATCTCTACTAAAAATACAAAAACTAGCTGGGTGTGGTGGCAGGTGACTGTAATCTCAGCTACTTGGGAGGCTGAGACAGAATCGCTTGACCCCAGGAGGCAGAAGTTGCAGTGAGCCAAGATTACACCACTGCACTCCAACTTGGGTGACAGAGACTCTGTCTCAAAATAAATAAACAAATAAACGGCCTGGCGTGGTGGCTCATGCCTGTAATCCCAGCACTTTGGGAGGGCAAGGTGGGCAGATCACGAGGTCAAGAGATCGAGCCCATCCTGGCCAACATGGTGAAACCCCGTCTCTACTAAAAATACAACAATTAGCTGGGCATGGTGGCATGTGCCTGTAGTCCCAGCTGCTCAGGAGGCTGGGGCAGGAGAATCACTTGAACCCGGGAGGTGGAGGTTGCAGTGAGCCGAGATCACACCACTGCACTCCAGCCTGGCAACAGAGTGAGACGCTGTCTCAAAAATAAATAAATAAATAAATAAATAAATATTTAAAAAAATAAACATCCACCTAGGGGTGTGGCTTTTACTATTAAAATGAGGAAAAGATGACTATAAGCTAAACCTTGAGCCTAGCTGAGCATGCAGGCCCCTGGAGAAGTCCCTAGCCCCACCAAGGCAGGAATTTGTAGCTAATAGCTTCTTGGGCTTTGGTGCTGGTTGCCTGGACAGTGGGGAAGCTACATTAGGAATAAGGAGCTTTCGTTCTCTTCCCTGGGCTCTACTAGGTATCAGGAACTTGTAACCATCTGGCAGTTGGCTGGTATCCTGCATGACTACTCATCTTGCAAAAGGCAGTCTAGGCCATAAGGACTGCAATTCATAGGCCAGTCCTAGGGCTGAACTAGGCCAAGAGGCCGTGAACTTGGGGGCTAGAACACACAACCTACTCAGACGCTAGCTAGGGTGGCTAATGCAGTGTTAGAATCAACCCTCTCCTAACCCAGGCTGCACAGCCTGTGGCTCCAAAAGAGACCCCTTCCTTCTGCTTGAGGAGAGGAGAAGGAAGAGTGGGGAGGACTTTGTCTTGCATCTTGGATACCAGCTGAGCCACAGCAGGATAATGCACAGGTCGGAGTTATGAGACCCCTATTCCAGGTCCTAGATCCCAGATAACATTTCTAGACACACTGTGGGCCAGGAGGAAACCTGCTGCCTTGAAGGAAAGGGCCAGTCTCACCAACATTCCTAACCTGCTAACTGAAAAGCCCTTGGGTCCTGAATAACCAGCAACAATACCCAGGTACTACATCGAGGGCCTTGGTGAGCCTCTGAGACTTGCTAGCTTCAGGTACCCATACTGCCACAGGCTGGAGAGCACCAAGCAGACTCTTGGGGTCCCCAGTTCCAGGAATTGACTCTTAGATGGCATTTCTGGATGTGCACTGGGCCAGAGGGGAGTCCATTTTCCTGAAGGGTTAGTCATGGGCCAGGCAGCATTTACCACAAGCTGATTTAAGAGAACTTGGGTCTTAAGGGAACATCGGTGGTAGTCTGGGAGAACTCCTTGTGGCTAGGGATGGCTACAGTAGCTGCAGTGTGAGGCACCTCTGCCTTTGGAAAGGGGAGGAAAGAGTGGCAAGGACTGTGTCTTGTGGTTTCAGTGCTAGCTCAGCTGCAAGACAATAGAATACCAGTTAGACTTCTAAGGCTGTTAACTCTAAACCCTGCCTCCCAGATGATGCTTCTGGACTCACCCAGCGCCTAGGGGACCACACCTCCCTGAAGGGAAGGACACAGGCCTGGTTGAATTTGCCACATAGTAATTGTAAAGCCCCAGGACCTTGAGGGAACATAGGCAGTGGCCAGGGAGTGGTTATAGTAGGCCTTTGGGTGAGACCCAGCACTATGCTGCCGGTTTCAGGTCAGACCAAGCTCAGTCATAGTGGTGGTGACCACTGGGTGCTTGTATCACTCCAGCCCCAGCTTTAAGTGGCTCAGAAGAGAGAGAGAGAGAGAGAGAGAGAGAGAATGATTTTGTATGTTTTAAGAGAAGAGGACAAGAGTCTCTGCATGGTATTCCTGAGAATTCTCTCAAATTTTGTCCAAGACCCTCAAGGTGATACCTCTATAAGTCTGCAAGAACCACAGCATTACTTGGCCTGGGGTGTCCCCTAAAGCAGAAACAGCTTAGATCACAACACCCAAGTCCTTTTGAATGTCTGGAAAGCCTTCTTAAGAAGGATGGTACAAATAAACTCAGACAGTGAAGACTACAATAAATACTTAACTCTTGAATGCTCAGATGCTGAAGAACATCTACTAGCATCAGCAACATCCAGGAAAACATGACCATCAAATAAGCTAAACAAGTCACCAGGGACCAATCCTGGAGAAACAGGGATATGTGATCTTTTAGACAAAGAATTTGGCTGGGCACAATGTCTCACGCCTGTGATCCCAGCATTTTTGGAGTCTGAGGCGGGTGGATCACTTGAGGTCAGCAGTTCAAGACCAGCCTGGTTAACATGGTGAAACCTCATCTCCACCAAAAAATACAAAAATTAGCCACAAAAAAGAGTTGGCACACACCTGTAGTCCCAGCTACTCAGGAGGCAGAGGTGGGAGAATCGGTTGAACCGAGGATGCAGAGGCTGCAGTGAGCTGAGATTGGGCCACTGTTCTCCTGCCTGGGCAACAGAGTGATACCCTGAGAAAGAAAGAAAGAAAGGAAAAGGAAAGAAAGGAAGAAAGAGAAAGAAAGAAATAAAGAAAGAAAGAAAGAAAGAAAGAAAGAAAGAAGGAAGGAAGGAAGGAAGGAAGGAAGGAAGGAAAGAAAGAAAGAAAGAAAGAAAGAAAGAAAGAAAGAAAGAAAGAAAGAAAGAAAGAAAGAAAGAAAGAGAAAGAAAGAAAGAAGAAAAGAAAAGAAAGGGAAGTGAAGGGAAGAAGAGAAGGAGAGAAGTAGATAGATCATTCAAAATAGCTGTGTTAAGGAAACTCAAAGATATTCAAGATAACCCAGAAAAGGAATTCAGAATTTTATCAGATAAATTTAACAAATGGATTGAAATAATAAAAAAGAACCAAGCAGGAATTCTGAAGCTGAAAATTGCAATTGGTTTACTGAAGAATGCATCACAGTCCTTTAATAGCAGAATGGATCAAGCAAAAGAAAGAATTAGTGAGCTTGAAGAAAGGCTATTTGAAAATACACAGTCAGAGAAGACAGAAATAATAATAATAAATGAAACAGCTACATAATCTAAAAAATAGCTTAAAAAGGGCAATCTAAGAGTTATTGGCCTTAAAGAGGAGGTAGAGAAAGAGATGGGGTAGAAAATTTATTCAAAGGGATAGTAACCGAGAACTTTCCAAACCTAAAGAAAGATATCAATATTCAAGTACAAGAAGGTTATAGAGCACCAGGCAGATTTAACCCGAAGAAGACTGCCTTAAGGCATTTAGTAATCAAACTCCCAGAGGTCAAGGATAAGGAAAAGAGTCTAAAAACAGCAAAAGAAAAGAAACAAATAAAATATAATGGAGCTCCAATATGTTTTGCAGCAGGCTTTTCAGAGGACACCTTACAGGCCAGGAGAGAGTGGCCTGTAAAGTGCTGAAAGAAAAAACTTTTACCCCAGAATTGTATATCTGTGAAAAATAATCCTTTAAACATGGAGAAATAAAGACTTTCCCAGACAAACAAAAACTGAGGGATTTCATCAATACTAGATACATCCTTCAAGAAATGCTAATGGGAGTCTTTCAATCAGAAAGAAAAGGGCATTAATGAGCAATAAATAACCATCTGAACATACAAAACTTACTGGTAATAGTAAGTACGCAGAAAAACACAGAATATTATAACACTGTAACTGGGGCATCTAAACTTCTCTTATTCCAAGTAGATAGACTAAATGACGAACCAATCAAAAATTACTACAACTTTTAATATATAGTCAGTACAATAAAATATAAATAGAAACAACAAAAAGTTAAAAAGTGGAGGGATGAAGTTGAGTTTTTTTTTAGTTTTCTTTTTGCTTCTTTGTTTATGTAAATCGTGTTAAGTTGTTATCAGGTTATAATCATTGGTTCTAAGAGAGTATTTGCAAGCCTCTTGGTAACATCAAACCCAAAAACATACAATAAATGCATAAAAATAAAAAACAAGGAGCTAAATCGTATCATCAGAAAAATCATCTTCACTAAAGGATGATGGGAATAAAAGAAAGAAGGAAGAGAAGACCACAAAAACCACCAGAAAATGAATAGCAAAATGATAGGTGTAAGTTCTTACTTATCAATAACATTGACTGTTACTGAATGGACTAAGCTCTCCAATCAAAAGATATAGAGTGGCTGAATAGATGAAAAAACAAGACCCATTGATCTGTTGGCTATAAGAAACACACTTCACCTATAAAGACACATATAAACTGAAAATAAAGGGATGGAAAAATATATTCCATAGAGCAGGAGTAGCTATACTTATATCAGACAAATAGATTTAAGACAAAAAGTGTAAGAAGAGACAAAGAAAGTCACTATATAGTGATAAAGGGATCAGTTCAGCAAGGGGATATATCAATTTTAAATATATATGCACCCAAAACTGAAGCACCCAGATATATAAGCAAATACAGAGCTAAAGAGAAAGATAGGTACCAATATGACAATAGCTGGAGACTTCAACAGCCAATTTTCAGCACTGGACAGATCTTCCAGATGGAAAATCACCAAAGAAACATCAGACTTAATCTACACTATAGATCAAATGGATCTAATAGATATTTACCGAACATTTTATCTAAGAGCTGCAGAATACATACTCTTTTCCTCAGCAAATGGACTATTCTCAAGGATAGAGCATATGTTAAGTCACAAAGCAAGTCTTAAAACATTCAAAAAAATTGAAATAATATCAAGCATCTTCTCTGATCACAATGAAATAAAACTAGAAAGTAATAACAAGAGGAATTTTGGAAACTGTACAAATACATGGAAGTTAAACAACATGCTTCTGAATGATTCATAAGTCAATGAAGTATTTAAGAAGGAAATTGAAAAATTTATTGAAGCAAATGATAATGGAGACACAACATACAAAAACTTATGCGATACAGCAAAAGCAGTGCTCAGAGGGAAACTTAGAGCCATAAGTGTTTGCATTTAAAAAAGAGGAGGCCAGGCGTGATGGCTCATGCCTATAATCCCAGCACTTTGGGAGGCTGAGGCAGGCGGATCACAAGGTCAGGAGATCGAGACCATCCTGGCTAACGTGGTGAAACCCCATCTCTACTAAAAATGCAAAAAATTAGGCAGGCATGGTGGTGTGCGCCTGTAGTCCCAGTTACTCGGGAGGCTGAGGCAGGAGAATGGCGTGAACCCAGGAGGTGGAGCTTGCAGTGAGCCGAGATGGCACCATTGCACTCCAGCTTGGGCGACAGAGTGAGACTCCATCTCAAAAAAAAAAAAAAAAGAGGAAAAGCTTCAAATAAACAAACAATGCAACATAAAGAACTGGAAAAGCAAGAGCAAACCCAATCCAAAACTAGTAGAATTAAAAAAAATAGAGAAATAAATTAAATTGAAATAAAAAAATACAAAAGATCAATGAAACTAAAAATTGCTTTTTTGAAAAATTAAACAAAATTGAAAAAAACTTTAGCCAAACTAAGAAAAAAGAGAGAGGACCCAAATAAATAAAATCAGAAATGAAAAGGAGACATTAAACTGATATTGCAGAAATTCCAAGGATTATTAGTGGATACTATGAGAACTGTATGCCAATAAATTGCAAAATCTAGAATAAATTGACAAATTCCTAGAACATACAAACTACCAAGATTGAGCTGAGAAGAAATCCAAAAGCTGAAGAGACCAATAACAAGGAATGAGATCGAAGCTGTAAGGAAAAGTCTCTCAGTAAAAAAAAAAAAAAAACCCAGGACCCAATGACTTCACTGCTGAATTCCACCAAACATTTAAAGAACCGATGCTATTCAAATATTCAAAGAAATAGAGGAAGAAGGAATACTTCCAAATTCATTCTGTAAGGCCAGTATTAGCCTGATACTAAAACCAGACGAAGACACATACAAAAATGCTACAGGCCAATATCTCTGATTAATGTTGATGTAAAAATCCTCAACAAAATACTAGCAAACCAAATTCAATAATACATTAGTAAGATTATTCATCATGACCAAGTGGGATTTATCCCTGCAATGAAAGAATGGTTCAACATACACAAATCAATCAACATTAATACATCATACCAACAGAATGAAGGACAAAAACCATATGACCATTTCAACTAATGCTGAAAAAGATTTTGATAAAATTCAACATCCCTTCAAGACAAAAACACTCAAAAAACTGGATATAGAAGGAACATAACTCAACATAATAAAAGCCATATAAGATAGACACACAATTGGTATCATACTGAATGGGAGAAACCTGAAAATCTTCCCTCTAAGAATGGAATACAGCAAGGATGCCTACCGTCACCACTGTTACTCAGTGTAGTACTGGGAGTCCTAGCTAGAGCAATAAAACAAGAGAAAGATATAAGGGGCATCCAAATTGGAAAGGAAAAAGTCAAATTATCCTTGTTTGCTGATGATATGATTTTATATTTGGAAAACACTAAAGATTCCACAAGGAAACTATTAGAACTGATAAACAAATCCAGTAAAGTTATAGAATACAAAAACAGCATGCAAAAATCAGTAGCATTTCTAGAAAAAGAAATAAAAAGGTAATCCTATTTACAATAGCCCATAAAATTAAATACCTACAAATTAATCGAACCAAAGAAGTGAAAGTTCTCTATAATGAAAACTATAAAACACTGATGAAGGAAATTGAAGATAGAAAAAATTGGAAAGATATTTCCTATTCATGGATTGGAAGAATTGGTATTGTTAAAATGTTCATACCACCCAGAGCAATTTACATATTCAATGCAATCCCTATCAAAATGCCAATGACATTCTTCACAGAAATAGAAAAAAACAATCCTATAATTTACATGGAACCACAGGAGACCAAGAATAGCCAAAGCTATCCTGAGCAAAAAGAACAAAAGTGAAGGAATCACATTACCTGACTTCAAATTATACTATAGAGCTATAGTAACCAAAACAGCATGGTACTAGCATTGAGAACAGACACATACGCCAGGCATCAGTGGCTTATGCCTGTAATCCCAGCACTTTGGGAGGCTGAGGTGGGCGGATCATGAGGTCAAGAGATCAAGACCATCTGGCCAACATTGTGAAACCCCATCTCTATTAAAAATACAAAAATTAGCCGGGCATGGTGGCATGCACCTATAGTCCCAGCTACTCAGGAGGCTAATGTAGGAGAATCGCTTGAACCCAGGAGGCAGAGGTTGCAGTCAGCTGAGATCACACCACTGCACTCCAGGCTGGGTGACAGTGAGAGGGTCCGTCTCAAAACAAACAAACAAACAAACAACAACAATAAACAAAAAAACCAACCAAACACATATACCAATGGAACAGAGCAGAGACCCCATAAACAAATGCACACACCTACAGTGAACTCATTTTTGACAAAGGTGCCAAGAACATACACTGAGGAAAAGATGGTCTCTTCAATAAATGGTGCTGGGAAAACTGGATATCCTTATGCAAAAGAATGAAACTAGACCTCTTGCCATATTCAAAAATCAAATCAAAAAAGAGTTAAAGACTTAAATCTAAGACCTCAAACTCTGAAACTACTACAAGAAAACATTGAGGAAAATCTCCAAGACATTAGTCTGGGCAAATATTTCTTGAGCAATACCCAACAAGAACAGGCAACCAAAGCAAAAATGGACAAATGGGATCACATCAAGTTCAAAAGCTTCTGCATAGCAAAGAATGCAATCAACAAAATGAAGAGACAACCCACAGAGTGGGAGAATATATTTGTAAACTACCCATCTGACAAGGAATTAATAGCCAGAATATTTAAGAAGCTCAAACAACTCTACAGGAAAGAAATCCAATAATCTGATTTTTAAAATTGGGAAAATATTTGAATAGACATTTCTCAAAAGAAGATATACAAATGGAAAACAGACATATGAAAAGGTGCTCAACTTTATTGATCATCAGAGAAATGCAAATCAAAACTACAATAAGATATCACCCCCCCCCCCTTAAAGTGGCTTATATCAGAAAGACAGGCAATAACAAACGCTGGTGAGGGTGTGAAGAAAAGGGAACTCTTGTATGCTGTCGGTAAGAATATAAATTAGTAGGACCATTATGCAGAACAGTTTGGAGGTTCCTCAAAAAACTAAAAATAGAGCTAGTATATGATCCAGCAATCCCACTGCTGGGTACATACTCAAAAGAAAGGAAATCAGTATATCAAAGAGATAGCTGCACTCATATGTTTGTTGTGGCACTATTTACTATAGTTAAGATTTGGAAGCAACCTAAGTGTCCATCAACAGATGAATGGATAAAGAAAATGTGGTAGGTATACACAATGGAGTATATTCAGTAATAAAAAAGGATGAGATCCAATCATTTGTAACAATGTGGATGGAACTGGAGATGATTATGTGAAGTGAAATAAGCCAGGCACAGAAAGACAAATGTCGCATGTTCTCACTCATTTGTGGGATCTAAAAATCAAAAAAGTTGAACTCATGGGCATAGGAGAGTAGAAGGACGGTTACCACAGCCTGGGAAGGGTCGCGAGGGTGTGTGCGAGGGAAGTGGGGATGGTTAATAGGTACAAAAAATAGTGAGAAAAAATGAATAAGGCCTACTATTGATAGCACAATAGTGCGACTATAGTCAGTGATAACTTCATTGTATATTTTTAAATAACTTAAAGAATGGAATTGGATTGTTTGTAACACAAAGGATAAATGCTTGAGGGGATGGGCACACCATTCTCCATGATGTACTTATTTCACATTGCATGCCTGTATCAAATCATCTCATGTACCCCATAAGTATACACATCTACTATATACCCACACAAATATAGAACAATAAAAAATTATAAATAAAATAAAATGAGATATGACACTACTATGTTTCCATATGTATTAGGGTTAGTTTTACAACTTTTTCACTGATTAGATTTTCTATATGTGAGTGTAACTACTACAATATTGTGCTTATTCAGGCTTTACACTATGTTTTAATCATCCTCATTACCTTTCTTTTTCAGAAGATGTGGTTGGGGTTCATTTTTCTTATTTCTTCCTACTCCCTGTTTTGTATATAGAAACACTGTTCGTTGCTTATACAGTAATATGGCAGGCAACCACCTGCCTGAACTGTATTTTTTTTTCTTTTTTTTTGAGACAGAGTCTTTGCTCTGTCACCCAGGCTGAAGTGCAGTGGCGCGATCTCGGCTCACTGCAAGCTCCGCATCCCGGGTTCACGCCATTCTCCTGCCTCAGCCTCCTGAGTAGCTGGGACTACAGGTGCCCGCTACCACGCCCGGCGAATTTTTCGTGTTTTTAGTAGAGACGGGGTTTCACCATGTTAGCCAGGATGGTCTCGATCTCCTGACCTTGTGATCCTCCCGTCTCGGCCTCCCAAAGTGCTGGGATTACAGGCGTGAGCCACCGCGCCCCGGCCTGAACTGTATTCTTGTCTGTGGTGTTTCAGAGAGTTCTCATCTGCAGTGGCCAGGAATCCCATCATACCACCTGCCATTCTCTAGGACCCCTGCTCCCCTTAGTCTTCAGGCCACTCTGCAAACTTTGACAATATTGGCAATGACTCCTCATTGCTCAGCCAAAGGTCAATTTTGCAACCACATAGCTGCTACTGAAACTATTTACTCACCAGTCACTCCATGGCTTGGAATTCTGGAAAATCATAATCTTCTTGTTCTTCTCTTTCTTCCACAGTTTCTCCTTTTCATGTGTTGCCCACAATTTTAATATGCAACCTTTATCACAAAGTAATTTCCCATATACACTCCTGTATAAGACCTCTGCTCCATTGGTCAGTTTCTCTATGGATGGTTTGCTGGATCCAACTTCTCCAGAGCTTAAATGGATGGAGACTCTTCAGACCTTTTTTCTTTTCATTTACTTTCTGAGGACTCACCTTCAACCCTTTAATGATATGCTCCAGAAGGTCATGGTCTAGTTTTATTCACACTGAAACTCAAATGTCTGAAATTAAGCCTGGGGCATGATACATCTGTATTAGTTTTCAAGGACTACCATGACAAAGTACAACAGACCAGGTGGCTTAAACAACACAAGGTCATTTTCTCATAACTTTGGAGGCTAAAAGCCTGAGATCGAGGCATGGACAGGGTTGAATGGTGTCTTCTCATGCCTGTGTCTTCACATGGTCTTCCCTCTGTGTGTCTAAGTCGTAACCTTCTCCTATTATAAAACCACCAGTCCTGTTGGATTAAGGCCCAGGCTAAGAGCCTCTTTTAAACTTAATAACCTTTTCAAAGTCCCTGTCTCCAAATCCTGTACAGTAAGACTATGACTTACTGGGGATTGGGACAACAACATATTGATTATTGTAGGGGGAAAAAAATTCAGCCCATACAATGTCCTTATTAAATATTTGCTGAAAGATTCAATTGAAGGATTTTTCTCAATTGTTGATAAGCAGTCTAATTCAAAAGGTATTTTTTAAAAAGATAAGCAGCATAATTTGGTTGTAGCATGAGGCACATGAATGGAAGCATAGGATAAAACATAACATTTTGAGTATCTACCCGAAAGAAAAATTTTAGAATAACAAATTTCACGAAGTGGCAGAAAAAAGAATATATTATATATGTTGAACTTTTTATACTTTAAAAGATAAATCAATTGATCCACTGGTTCGTACTGATGAAGTAAAATTAAACACACATTTACTATTCAGAATTGATAATAACAAAAGAAGTAAGAATGAAAAGTGCAGAAAGTGGTAGCCTCGGACAATGGGATTCTATATTTTCCTCTTTGTATACACTTCTCTATGATTTGGAAAGTATACTCGTAAATATATTACCACTATGATAAAGAAAACACCCAAAAAATGGTGTCAGGCCATTGTCAGCTTTGAATGAACCTATGACCTACTTTTTTCTTTTCTTTTCTTTTCTTTTCTTTTCTTTTCTTTTCTTTTTTTTTTTTTTGAGATGGAATCTTGTGCTGTCACCCAGACTGGGGTTCAATGGTGTGATCTCAGCTCACTGCAACCTCTGCCTCCCAGGTTCAAGCAATTCTCCTGCCTCAACCTCCTGAGTAGCTGGGATTACAGGCACGTGCCACCACACCGACTAATTTTTGTATTTTCAGTAGAGACAGAGTTTCACCATGTTGATCAGGCTGGTCTTGAACTCCTGACCTCGTGATCTGCCCACCTCGGCCTCCCAAAGTGCTGGGATTACAGGCGTGAGCCACCGCACCCGGCCTACTTTTTTCTTTAGTTACAAAGCCTCACAACAAAAGCTCACATTGCTTAATGTTGATACCAGTGCCCATAACTGATTTTAAATGTTCAAGACAGCAATTACATTCAGGAGATGGGATGTGATGGGAGAGGCCGATATGTATTGGACATGGGACACAGGTCAAGAATCATCTTGGTTAGGGTTTGTGTCTCAAACACCTCTGGCCTCTGTTGGTCCGTAGTTCTTATACAGGAAATTACAAAGCTGTCCAGCATCTTCATAAACCTGGATTGACAACCAGCTTTCATTCCTGCTCCTGTAGGCATCTCCTGAATTAAGCAACACAGAAGGGTCCTCAGAAGTCACTGAATCCCAGAATGGCTCTCCACCTTTAGCACAAAGGAGGTCTTTACCGCTTCCACTGGACAAAAGAAAAAGGAAAGATAAGGGTAAATACCAAGAACTGTCTTCTTTCATAGTCAGTTATCATTTTTGCTATAAGGTCACGTCCCTGTGTTTCCACCTTGGGGTCCTACATGTAGGAGGTCATGAGCTTGTCTCAGGAAAAGGCAAGAGACATGAAGCTTCCCTCTGGAAATACTGTGCTGGCAGACCAGAGTGTGGCAACTCCAAATGGGTTTGGGCAGAACTTCCTTCTGATTTATCTCCCAATATTACACCCATTATTCCAACCATTCAATCTGCCCTCGTGGAGAGAATGCTGCCTCTTACATTCATTTAAGGAGCAAGGGGACATGCAGGCATTGCTTCTCAGAGTTGAACTGCTGTAGGAGCAGGTTTTGTTTTACTTGCTTTTCAAAGTTATTCTTCTTTGCCTATCTGGAAAGGCCCAAGGAGGAAACAGATAGTCCAAATTGAAATAATTGAGGAGTGTTTCATGAGACAAGTATTTACAAAGATGTGCTGGGTTAAGGGATAGAGACAATGCATGGGGCAGCACCCTAAGTAGCAATGGTGGAGCACTACGTCTTCCCCTAGCCTGAAAGGGACAGGGAAGGAGCAGTTACCAACGACAGCATAACCATAGCTGTAGCTATAGGGATGAAAGAGGCTGACTAGGCAGGTGGAAAAGCCCTGCATGGCCAACACACAGCCAAATAGGCTGTTTGGATCTGTGTCTCCACCCAAATTCCCAATGTGGGAGGTAGGGCCTGGTGGGAGGTGATTAGATAACGGGGACAGTTTCTCATGAATGGTTTAACAACATCCCCCTTTGGTATTGTTGTCATGAGGGTGAGTGAGTTCTCATGAAATCTAGTTGTTTAAAAGTGTATAACACCTCCTCCCTCTCTCTCTTGCTCCTGCTCTCACCATGTGAGATGCCTCGCTCCCCCTTTGCCTCTGACATGATTGGAAGCTTCCTAAGGCCTCCCCAGAAGCAGAAGCCACTATGCTTCCTGTACAGCCTGTAGAGCCATGAGCCAATTGAACCTGTTTTCTTCATCAATTAACCACTCTCAGGTATTTCTTTATAGCAATGTGAGAACAAACTACTACACAGTGAAGAGCCAGGAGGTAGGAATCCCAAATTGCTTCCCTACTGCCTGCCAGTCTCCCGCCGGTATCTCAATTCAGGCAGAAACCAGAATAAAAAGAACCCCACTGATGAGGTACATAGAAACCACTCTCTTAGGATGTCAGACAGGATAGAGAAGAATGGAAAGCAAATCCTCATGGCAAATGAGACGCTCCCTCTCACCTTCTTATAGCCTCCTAATTCCTGGTGCTTTCTCTATCTAAACGTCATTGATTCTTATCTCATTTCAGCTTTACCAGACTGTTATATGTTTCATGCATCTTTCTCTACTGTCACTTTTATGCAGAAACATTTGCATTTATCAAAAGTGCATAAAAAATAAAATGTAATTTTAAAAAGAGAAAACATGCCTTTTGTTTAGAATCTATGTTTGGCTGCTCTAATAGAGACACAAACTAGAAATATCTTAAAGAAGGAAGTACTGTTGTCCCTCTGTGTCACTAGGTTCTGAACCTGCAGGCTCAACAAACCACATGTCGAAAATATCCCAAAAATAGAGATATGGTGGATTTGTGTATGTACTAAACAGGTACAAACTTTGTTTCTCATCATTATTTTCTAAAAAATACAGTATAACAAGAATTCACATAATGTTTACATTTTATTAGACATTATAAATAAACTAGAAATGACTTAATGCATAAGGGAGAAAGTACACACGAAATATATAAATACTACATTATTTTATATGAGGAAATTGAGAATCTGCAGATTTTGGTGTGTGCAGGGGTTCTGGTAACAATCCCCTGTGAATACCCAGGGATGACTATATTTAAGATCTGAGCTGGAATCTCCAAGGCATCAGATAATTAGGACTCCAAAAATTGTTGCTCCCAGGTCCCTAGAGTGACATCCTCATCCATGTGGTCCTACAGGGCTCCCAGGCACCTCAGCATCCCAGCCTGATGGAGAAGGAAGAGGGGAAGGAGACGCTATACTCCTTCTATTGATCCCATGAGCCAGGACTTCCTTACATCACATCTGCTCACCTCCTATTGACCAGAACCTGGTCATACGATGTCATCCAGCATCAAGGTAAATTGAGATGCAGATCCTTGTGCTACTTTTTTTCTTTTTAATTATACTTTAAGTTCTAGGGTACATGTGCACAATGTGCAGGTTTGTTACATATGTATACTTGTGCCATGTTGATGTGGTGCACCCACCAACTCATCAGCACCCATCAACTCATCATTTACATCAGGTATAACTCCCAGTGCCATCCCTCCCCCTTCCCCCCTCCCCATAATAGGCCCCGGTGTGTGATGTTCCCCTTCCAGAGTCCTACTTTTAAACCCTCAGAATTGTTATGTGACTGAAGAGGAAAATGGATATTGTAGCCACTTAGTAGTTTCTTCAGCCCCTGATTGTCTCTGATTCTGTGCTCACATCAAGATTTTTCCAGAGCTCCTCAGAAATAATGATTGTGGGGTAGAGAGCAATAGGCAAGTCTCATGCAGGGCTTCAAGGACCAGGGGGTGCTATTGGGTTTGCTCTTCATGGTGTGATCTTAGGAAGACTCTTTAATTCTTCAAGTTTCAACTGCTTCTTATGTTATATGAGGATATTATAATAGATAGTCTTTAAGGAATATATGCTAAAACTGGTGATATTGCAGTGAACAAAAACAGGCATGGCTTAGTCCTTATGGAGCTTCAGGTTTCATGAGAAAGACAAATATATCATACCCTAAATGTAGATGGATAAACAGTTTAGAGCCCTGAGTGTGGATAACAGAGATTCTCCTTTTCCTCCCATTTCCTTTTCTGGCCAAGTAAGGCTGTGGCAGATTTTCTCTCTAAGAGAGCTCATGATGGACGCACTCACTCCAGATGCTCTTCTGTACTCCTAGAGTAGGGTATGTCTTCTTTCCACCTGGAGGCCTCCTGCCCCTATGCATCCTCAGGATTCCAGAGCAAAAGTGGCCTTTGATAGGCAAAAAGGAACTCCTGAATTTATTCCTAAATAGCATTCACTCACCTCTGTTTTGTTCCCCATTTCATTCGCTTCTCATCCTCTATCTGGAGTTTAAGGGACAAATACTTTCCTCTCTTAGTGCTCTAATTCATTATCTCCCATACAGGAATAATACTAATTCTTACCTCCTAGGCTCTTCAGATAATTAAAAGAGACAATACCCTAAAAACTCTCAATCAGCTGCTATTATTCTCCCAGAGGAGACTCAGTCCTCATTCTCCTGTCAAAATCTGCATGAATATCTCTCTTTATACTCCAAGCCCTACACATCTCCTGTTTCCCCTTATGGACATACAGATGTTTGCATCAACAAAGAAACACTACCAAAGATCTCCTGAAAGAGAGAATGAAATAGGTTTACATTGTGTATACCCAGCAACACTTAGTAGTGCCTCATAGATATTCTCACACTTCAATTACCTGCTTCAGTGGCACTCAGACCTCACCCTCACTTACTCTTTCCTCTGCTCTATTGCTGAGCAATTCAGCTGAGACCCACATCTGACCCAAAACATTGTGTACAAAAATGCTTCTAGGTGTTCGGCAAAGCCACACTGGGTCCTCATTTCAAAGTCACATCAGTGGTCAATTTCAGGTTTTGGGCACTCATCAATAATTCTTCTCTCAACACAGATAGAGCTGTCCATTCTGATGAATGAAATTTTCTTCATCTAATTATATGTGTGTGTTTTAATGTTTTATATTGTGCTTTCATTTTTATTTTCCACTTCATCTAAATCTACCATTACCATTAGGCTCCTCATGCATGCATCCCTCCATCGAATGAATATTTATGAAGAGCATAGTGTGCGGCTCATGGAAATAGGCACTGGGGGTATAAAATGTAAAATGTGGTCCTGTCTGCAATGACTGACACACTGAGTTATTTCTCACTCACCAGGCCCAGCCATTTTCACACTTACCATAGCGAAGGCCACATTTTCCTCTGATTCATAATGCACGGTCTTCTTTCCTGTCCCTGGATGAGCAGTACTGGTCATGAGGGTGTCACAACCACCTCTTTGTGTATCTGAATTCCTCCACCTGAGAGAAAATGTCAGGCCCAGGATACAGTAATGATCGGGTCCACAGCCCTGGCCGGATGAGTTGGGGGTGTTTTGATCCTAATGTTATTCCCATGTCAGCACAGAACTTGTGTGCAGTAGAGAGAGGTCAGGCTTCAGAGTCAGCAAGAACTGGATTTCAAACTGGATTTGAGGACCCCCACCTTTTGATAAGTGACTTATTCTCTGCGAGTCTCTGATCTCTCCTCTTTAAATGAGGGCAGTAAAAATACCACATGGCAGGGTGGTGGGGAGAATCAGAGATCATACAGCTGGTGATCACATCTGGTTTATGTTCCCAGGGGCACCAGACTAGGGTTTCTGAGCATGGATCCAACCATCCCAGCCTTGGACACAGAACTGACACCAATCAACGGAACCGAGGAGACTCCTTGCTATAAGTAGACCTTGAGCCTCACAGTGTTGACATGCATCATTTCCCTTGTGGGGCTGACAGGAAACATGGTTGTACTCTGGCTCCTGGGCTTCCACATGCGCAGGAACGCCTTCTCCATCTACATCCTCAACCTGGCCACCACCAACTTCCTCCTCCTCAGCGGCCACGTTATACTTTCCCAGTTACACCTCATCAATATCCTCGATCCCATCTCCAAAATTGTCAGTCCTGTGATGACCTTTTCCTACTCTGCAGGCCTAAGCATGCTGAGCGTCATCAGCACGGAGCGCTGCCTGTCCGTCCTGTGGACCATCTGGTACCGCTGCCGCCACCCCACACACCTGTCAGAAGTTGTGTGTGTCCTGCTCTGGGCCCTGTCCCTGCTGCGGAGCATCCTGGAGTGGATGTTCTATGACTTCCTGCTTAGTGGTGCTGATTCTGTTTGGTGTCAAAATCAGATTTCATCACAGTCATGTTGCTGATGTTTTTATCTGTGGTTCTCTGTGGGTCCAGCCTGGTCCTGCTGGTCGGGATCCTTTACGGGTCCCAGAAGATGCCACTGACCAGGCTGTACGTGACCATCCTGCTCACAGTGCTGGTCTTCCTCCTCTGTGGGCTGTCCTTCGTCATTCAGTGGGCCCTGTTTTCCAGGATCCACCTGGATTTTGATGTTTTATTTTGTCATGTTCATCTAGTTTCCATTTTTCTGCTCTCTCTTAACAGTAACGCCAACTCCATCATTTACTTCTGAACATGGATCACATCACAGGACCCTTTGCAGACACTCCCCAGTACCGGCCAGGAGCCTAATAACTCCCCTAGCTGGCTAGACTCAAAAGAGAAATAACAGTCACTGCAGTCTGGCTCTCAGGAAGCCCCATACCTAGGGGAAGGGAGAGAGCACCACATCAAGGGAGTACTCCCATGAGACAAAAGAATCTGAACAGCAGCCCTTGAGCCACAGGTCTTCCCTCTGACAGTCCATCCAAATGAAAAGGAACCAGAAAAACAATTCTGATAATATGACAAAACAAGGTTCTTTAACACCCTCAAAAGATCATAGTAGCTCATCAGCAATGGATCCAAACCAAGAAAAGATCTCTGAATTGCCAAAAAAAAAAAAAAGAAAAGAAAAAAAAAAGTGAATTCAGTAGGTGGATTATTAAACTACTCAAGGAGGCACCAGAGACAGGTGAATACCAACTCAAATAAAATTTTTAAATATTACAGGATATGGACAAAAAATCCTCAGAGAAATAGACAGCATGAATTTAGAAAATTACAACTTCTGAAAATGAAGGACACAGAGAAATGCAAAATACACTGGAAAAATCTCAATAATAGAATCAAACAAGTAGAAGAAAGAAATTCACAGCTGGGAAACAAGGCTTTCAAATTAACCCAGTATGACAAAGGCAATTAAAAAAGAATTTAAAAAAATAAACAAAGCCTCCAAGAAATTTGGGATTATGTTAAACGACCAAATTTGAGAACAATTGGAGTTCCAGATATGTTAAATGACCAAATACAAGAAAAATCGGTGTTCCTGAGAAAGAAGAAAAATCTCAATGTTTGGAAAACGTATTTGAGGGAATGATCAAGGAAAAGTTCACCGGGCTTGCTAGAGATCTAGATACCCAAATATGAGAAACTCAAAGAACACCCGCAAAATTCATCAAAAAAGATCATCACCTAGGCATATACTCATCAGGTTATCAAAAGTCATGATGAAGGAAAGAACCTTAAGAGCTGTGAGGCAAATGCATCAGGTAACCTATAAAGGAAAAGGTATCAGATTAACAACAGATTTCTCAGCAGAAACCCTACAAACTAGAAGGGATTGAGGCCCTATCTTTAACTTCCTTAAACAAAACAATTACCAGGCAGGAATATTGTGTCCGATGAAACTAGGCTTCATAAACGAAGGAAAGATAGAGTCTTTTTCAGACAAACAAATGCTGAGAGATTTTGCCACTACCAAGCCAGCACTATAAGAACTGCTGAGAGGAGCTCTAAATCTTGAAATAAAACCTTGAAATGCACCAAAATAGAACCTTCTTAGACATTAAATCTCACAGGACCTATAAAACGATAACAGAATTAAAAAATAAGGTATTTAGGCAACAACTAGCATGATGAATAGAATAGCACCTCACATCTCAATACTAACACTGAATGTAAATGGCCTAAATGCTCCACTTAAAAGATACAGGATGGCAGAATGGATAAGAATTCATCAACCAACTATCTGCTCTCTTCAGAAAACTTGCCTAACACATAAGACTTACAGAAACCTATAGTAAAGGAGCGGAAAAGGATAGTCCATTCAAACGGACACTGGAAGTGAGCAGGATGAGCTATTTTTGCATCAGACAAAATGGACTTTAATGCAACAACAAAGAGAAAAAACAAAGAGAGATATTATATAACAATAAAAGGTCTAGTCCAACAGGAAAATATCACAATCCTAAATATATATGCACCTAACACTGGAGCTCACAAGTTTATAAAACAGTTACCAGTAGGCTTAAGAAATGAGATAGGTGGCAACACAATAATAGCGTGCAACCTCAATAGTACTCCACTGACAGCACTAGACAGGCCATCAATTCAGAAAGTCAACAAAGAAACCATGGATTTAAACTATACCCTAGAACAAATGGACTTAACGATATTCACAGAAGGTTCTACCCAACATTTGCAGAATATACATTCTATTCATCAGCACATGGAGCATTCTCCAAGATAGACCATACTATAGGCCACAAAACAAGTCTCAATAAATTTAAGAAAATTGAAATTATATCAAGTAGTCTCTCAGAGCACAGTGGAATAAAATTGGAAATCAAATCCAAAAGGAACCTTCAAAACCATGCAAATACATGGAAATTAAAGAACCTGCTCCTGAATTATTATTGGGTCAACAATGAAATCAAGATGGAAATTTAAAAATTCTATAAACTGAACGATAATAGTGACACAACCTATCAAAACCTCTGGAATACGGCAAAAGTGGTGCTAAGAGGAAAGTTCATAGCATTAAATGCATACATCAAAATGTCTGAAAGGGCACAAATAGACAATCTAAGGTCACATCTCAAGGAACTAGAGAAGCAAGAACAAACTAAACCCAAATCCAGCAAAAGAAAATAAAAATAAAAAAATAATAAAAACTATCAGAGCAGAACTAAATGAAACTGAAACACACAAACAAAACAAAAGAAAAATGAAACAAAAGGCTGGTTCTTTGAAAACATAAACAAAATTGATACATCATTAGCGAGGTTAACCAAGAAAAGAACAGAGAAGATTCAAATAAGCTCAATTAGAAATGAAACAAGAAATATTACAACCAATACTACAGAAATACAAAAGATCCTTCAAGGCTACTGCAATCAACTTTACATGCACAAACCAGAAAACCTGGAGGTTATGCATAAATTCCTGGAAATATGCAAACCTCCTAGATTAAACCAGGAAGAAACAGAAAATCTGAACAGCCAATAAAATGCAGTGAGATTGAAATAAAAAATTTTTTTAAATTGCCAACAAAAAGTACAGGATCAGATGTATTCACAGCTGAATTCTATCAGATATTCAAAGAAGAATTGGTGTCAATCATACTGAAGCTATTCCAAAATATAGAGAAAGAGGGAATCCTGCCTGAAGCATTATATGAAGCCAATGTCACCTTAATACCAAAACTAGGGAAGGACATATAAAAAAGAAAACTACAGACCAGTACCCTTGATGAATATACCTTCAGAAATCCCCAACAAAATACTAGCTAACCCAATCCAACAGCATATCAAGAAGATAATCCACCATTGTCAAGTGCGTGCCAGGTATGCAGGATAGGTTAGCATACACCAGTCAATAAATGTGATACATCACATAAACAGAATTAAAAACAAAAATCACATGATCATCTCAATAGATGCTGAAAAAGCACTGGACAAAATCTAGCATTTCTTTATGATTTAAAACCTTCAGCAAAATTGACTTAAAAGGTACATACCTTAATGTAATAAAAGCCATCTATGACAAACCCACAGCAAACATTATACTGAATGGGGAAAAGTTGAAAACATTATCCTGTTGAAAACATTGTCCCTGAGAACTGGAACAAGACAAGGATGTCACTTTCACCACTTCTATTCAACATAATAGTGGAAGTTTTAGCCAGAGTAATCAGACAAGAGAAAGAAATCAAGGGCACCCAAATCAATAAAGAGGAAGTCAAACTGTCCCTGTTCACTGATGATATGATTGTATACCTAGAAAACCCTAAAGACTCATCCAGAAAGCTCCTAGAATTGATACCTAAATTCAGTGAAGTTTCAGGATACAAATTCAATGTACACAAATCAGTAGCACTGCTATACACCAACAGTGACCAAGCTGAGAATCAAATCAAGAACTCAAACACTTTTACAATGTGACCAAGCTGAGAATCAAATCAAGAACTCAAACACTTTTACAATAGCTGTAAAAAAAATACTTAAGAATATTCTTACCCGAGGAGGAGAAAGACCTCTACAAGGAAAACTGCAAAACACTGCCGACATCATAGATGACACAAACAAATGGAAACACATCCCATGCTCATGGATCTACAGTAGAATCAATATTGTGAAAATGACCATACTGTCAAAAGCAATCTACAAGTTCAATGCAAATATTTTCCCACCAAAATATCATCATCATTCTTCACACAACTAGAAAAAAAATTCTAAAATTCATATGGAACAACAATAAAAAAAACAAAAACAAAAACAAAAAACAACAACAACAACAACAACAACAACAACTGCATAGCCAAAGCAAGACTTAGCAAAAAGAACAAATCTGGAGGCATCACATTAGCCATCTTCAAACTATATTGCAAGGCTATAATCACCAAAACAGCATGGCACTGGCATAAAAGTAGGCACTATTAGACCAGTGGAAAAGAAGAGAGAATCCAGAAATAAAGCCAAATACTTACAGCCAACTGATCTTTGACAAAAGCAAACAAAAACATAAAGTGGGGAAAGGACACCCTGGTTAACAAATGGTGCTGAGATAATTGGCAAGCCACATGTAGAAGAATGAAACTGGATCCTCATCTCTCATTTTATACAAAAATTGACACAAGATGGATCAAAGACTTAAATATAAGACCTAAAACCATAAAAATTCTGGAAGATGACATCAGAAAAATGCTTCTAGACATTTGCTTAGGCAAAGACTTCATGGCCAAGAACCCAAAAGTAAATGCAACAAAAACAAAAATAAATAGATGGGACTTAATTAAACTAAAAAGCTTTTGCACAGCAAAAGCAATCATCAGCAGAGCAAACAGACAACCCACAGAGTGAGAGAAAATCTTCACAAACTATGCATCTGACAAAGGACTAATATCCAGAATCTACAAGGAACTCAAACAAATCAGCAAGAAGAAAGCAAACAATCCCATGAAAAAGTGGGCTAAGGACATGAATAGACAGTTCTCAGAAGAAGATATATAAATTGTCAATAAAGAGGAAATAATGCTTAACATCACTAATGATCAGGGAAATGTAAATCAAAACCATAATGTGATACCACCTTACTTCTGCAAGAATGGTCATAACTTAAAAATCTAAAAATAATAGATGTTGGCGGGTATGTGGTGATAATGGAACACTTTTACACTGCTGGTGGGAATATAAACTAGCACAATCACTATGGAAACCAGTGTGAAAATTTAGTAAAGAACTAAAAGTAGATCGACCATGTGATCCAGCAATCCCATTAAATATGTATAAATATATATATTTATATACCATGGAATACTACTCAGCCATAAAAAGGAATAAAATAATGGTATTCACAGCAATCTAGATGGAATTGGAGACCCTTATTCTAAGTGGGGTAACTCAGGAATGGAAAACCAAACATCATATGTTCTCACTTACAAGTGGGGGCTAAGCTGTGAGGACGAAAAGGCATAGAATAATATAATGAACTTTGGGGACTTGTCAGGGAAGGATGGAAGAGGGGTAAGGGATAAAGACTACCCATTAGGTATAGTGTACACTGCTTAGGTGATGGGTGCACCAAAATCTCAGAAATTACCACTAAAGAACTTACCCATGTAAGCAAACACCACTTGTTACCCCAAAACCCATTGAAATAAAACTAATAATAATAAATGATTTAATTTCACCAAACTTAAAAAGTTCACTGTTCAGAGTTGATAATAATAAAAGAAGTAAGAATGAAAAGTGTAGCAAGTGGTAGCCTCTGGACAATGGGACTCTAGATTTTCACCTTGCATACACTTTTCTAGCATTTGGAAAGGAAGTATACACATGAATATATCACCACTATAATAAAGAAAACATCAAAAAATGGTGTCAGGCCATTGTCAGCCTTGAATGACCCTATGATCTGCTTTTTCATTTGGATATAAAACCTCATAATGGTAGTTCACATTGCTTAATGTGATACCTAGGCCCATAATTGATTTTTAAAATCAAGACAGCAATTACTTACAGGAAATTGAACAAGATGGGATCTGATGGGAGAGGCTGATATGTATTGGATATGGGACAGAGGCCAAGAATCATCTCAGTTAGGATTTGTGCCTCAAATACCTCTGGCCTCTGATTTGTCCATAGTCCTCATACAGGAAATAACAAGTCTGTCCAGCATCTTCATAAGCCTGTATTGCTAACCAGCTTTCATTTCAGCTCCTGTAGGCATCTCCTGAATTAAGCAACACAGAAAAGTCCTCTGAAGTTACTGAATCCCAGAAAGGCTCTCCACCTTTAGCACAAGAGGAGTCTTCACCTCTGGACAAAGAAGGGACAATAAGGGTAAGTACCAAGAACTGTCTTCTTCCATAGTCAGTTATGGTTTTTGCTATAAGATCATGTCCCTGTGCTTCCACCTTGGTGCTACATGCAGGAGGTCATGAGCTTGTTTCAGGAGAAGACAGGAGACATGAAGCTTCCTTTTGGAAACTGAGTGCTGCCAGCCCAAATTGTGTGAGTTCCAAATGGGGTCCCCCTTCTGATTTATCCCCATATCACCTCCTTCATTCCAATCATTCAATCTGCTCTCCTGGCGAGAATGCTGCCTCTTACATTCTTTTAACAAGCAAGGGGACATGCAGGCACTTCTTCCCAGAGTTGAACTGTTATGGAGCCAGTTTTGTTGTTTTACTTACCTTTCAAATTTATTCTTCTTTGCCTATCTGGAAAGATCTAAGGAAGATATAGATGGTCCAACAATTAAGGAGTGTTTCATGAGGAAAGTATTTACAAACATGCACAGGGTTAAGGGAAAGAGACAATGCATGGGTCAGCACCCTAAGCAGCAATACATAGGGGAGCACTACTTCCTCGCTTAGGCTGAAAGGGACAGGGAAGGAGCAGTTACCATTGTCGCCATAGCCATAGCTGTAGCCATAAGGGTGGGAGAGCAGGAGCAGGCAAGTAGAGAAGCCCTGCATGGCTAACACACAGCTACACAGGTTGATATCGTTTGGATCTATGTTCCCACCAAAATCTGATGTTGACCGTAATTCCCAATGTTGGAGGGAGGGCCTGGTGGAAGATGTTTATTAGATCATGGAGATGGTTTTGCATGAATGTTTTAACACCATCCCCTTTTGGTATTGTTGTTGTAATACTGATGAGTTCTCATGAAATCTAGATGCTTAAAAGTGTGTAGCAACTCCTCCCTCTCTCTCTTGCTCCTACTCTCACTATGCGAGATGCCTCGCTCCCCCTTTGCCTTTCACCATGATTGGAAGCTTCCTGAGGCCTCCCCTGAAGCAGAAGCTGCTATGCTTCTTGTACAGTCCGTAGAACTATGAGCCAGTTAAACCCATTTTCTTCACAGATTTCCCAGTCTCAGGTATTTCTTTTTAGCAATGCAATAAGGAACTAATACACAGTCAGAGAGCCAGGAGATGGAAATCCCAAGGTGCTCTCCTGCTGTCTTCCAGTCTCCTGTCGGTGTCTCCCAGTGTCTCAATTCCACCAGAAACCAGAAATAATAAGAATCCACTGATGTGGTACATAGAAGCCACTCTCTTGGGATGTCAAACAGGATAAAGAAGAATGGAAAGCAAATCCTCATGGCAAATGAGACTATCCCTCTCACCTTCTTGTGTCCTCCTAATTCCTGGGGCTTTCTTTATTTGATTGATTCCTGTCTCATTTCAGCTCTATCAGACTACTTTAATGTTTGGCATGTCTTTCTCTACTGTCACTTTTATGCAGAAATGTTTGCATTTGTCAAAAATGCATAGAAAATAAAATGTAATTTTAAAAAGAGAACATATTTATTTTGTTTAGAATATAAGTTTGGCTGTTCTAATAAAGACACGAAGTAGAAATATATTAAACAAGAAAGTATAGTTGAGCCTCTGGGTCACTAAGTTCTGAATCTACAGATTCAACAAACCACAGGAGGAAACTTTTCCAAAAATAAAGGTGTGGCGGAATTGTGTATGTACTGAACAGGTACAAACTTGTTTTTCCTTGTCATTATTTCCGAAAAACTACAATGTAACAAGAATTTACATAGCATTTGCATTTTGTCAGTTATTCTAAGTAATTTTAAATGATTTAATGTATCTGGGAGAAAGTGCATAGAGTATATACAAATACCACATATAAGGAAATTGAGCATCTGCAGATTTTTGTTTGTGCTGGGGTTCTGGAAACAATCCCCCATGAATACTGAATACACAAAAATGACACTCTTTGAGATCTGAGCTAGAAGCTCCAACACATCATACACCAGAATTCCAAAAATTGCTGCTTCCAGTTCCTAGAGAGTTGCCCTCATCCTTGTGATCCTACCTGGTTCCCAGCAACATCAGCATTCCAGTCTTATGGAAAAGGATGAGGCTTTGCTCCTTCTATTAATCCCATGAGCTGGGACTTGGTTCTATCACTTTTGTGATTCTTCCACTTAACAGCACCTGATCATGCAATGTCATCCAGCACCAAGGAAAACTGGGATGTGGGTCCTTGTGCTGCTTGTGCATTCTCAGAATTGTTACATGACCACAGAGGAAAATGAATGTTGGGGCAACCTAGCAGTCTCTTCAGTCCCTGACTGTCTCTGATTCTGTGCTCATATCAATATTTTTCAGGAACTCCTCAGAAATAATAAATGACGGGGCAGAGAACAGAACTGGTCTCATGCAGGGCTCCAGGGACCAGGGGCTGGTATTGGACCTGCTCTTCATGTTGTGAACTCAGGAAAACCCTTTAATTCTCTAGGTCTTGGCTTCATCTCATGTTATATGAGGAATAATACCATAGATGGTCTTTAAGGAACACATGCTAAATGTTGGTGATACCACAGTGAAAAAGATAGGCATGACTTACTCCTTATCGAGCTTTGGGTTTCATGAGGAAGACAAACATATCATACCATAACTATAGATGGACAAACAGCTTAGTGCCCTGAGTGTGGGTAACAGAGGTTCTCCTTTTCCTCTCATTTCCTTTCTCAGCCAATCAGAGCTGTGGCATCTTGTCTCTCTAAGAGAGCTCATGATGGACGCACTCACTCCTGATGCTCATCTGTACTCCCAGAGGAGGCTGCGTCTTCTTTCCACCTGGAGAGCTCCTGCCCATGTGCATTCTCAGGATTCCAGAACAAATGTGGCCTCTGATAGGCAAAGAAAAAAAAAAACTGAATTTGTTCCTAAATGGTGTTCACTGACCTCTATTTTGTTCCCTATTTCATTTGCTTCTCATTCTCTACCTGGAGTTTGTTTAGGTTAGTTTTTTTTTTTTCAGACCACAATTTTGACTGATAACTTGGATTTAACTTGAGAATCACTCCTCTACTTTACCCCGTCTAACATGTATAATTGACACATAGTGATGCTGGGTCCAAAGGGCTGGTAAAAAACTGGATCGTAGCCGGGCACGGTGGCTCAGGCCTGTAATCCCAGCACTTTGGGAGGCCAAGAAGGGCAGATCACGAGGTCAGGAGATCGAGACCATCCTGGCTAACACAGTGAAACCCCATCTCCACTAAAAATACAAAAAATTAGCTGGGCGTGGTGGCGGCTGCCTCTAGTCCCAGCTACTCGGGAGGCTGAGGCAGGAGAATGACTGAACCCAGGAGGCGGAGCTTGCAGTGAGCCGAGATCATGCTACTGCACTCCAGCCTGGACTACAGAGCCAGACTCCGTCTCAAAAAAAAAAAAAAAAAGACTGGATCGTGAGTCAGCCCTGCTGGGCTCACATTCATACTACATAATATATAACTCTCAGGACAAATAATTCCCTCTCTTTGTACTCTAATTGCATTATCTGCAGTAGAGGAATAATGCTAATTTTTACCTCTTAGGCTCTTCAGATGATTAAAAGAAGCAATACCTAATAAACTGTCAATCAGCTGCTGTTATTCTCCCAGATTAGACCTAATCCTCATTCTCCAGTTGAAATTTGCATCAATATGTCTCTTTACAACCCAAGCCCTACACTTCTCCTATTTCCACTCATGGACTCCTCTCATATAAATGTTTGCATCAACAAAGAAAAGCTACCAAAGATCTCCCGAAGGAGAGAATGAAATAGGTTTACATTGTGCATACCCAGTAGAACATTTAGTAGTGCCTCATAGATATTCCCACACTTCAATTACCTGCTTCAGTGGCACTCAGACTTCACCCTCACTTACTCTTTCCTCTGCTCTATTGCTGAGCAGTTCAGCTCAGACACACACCCTACCAAAAACATTGTGTACAAAATGCTTCTAGGTGTTCAGCAAAGCCACATCAGTGGTCAATTTCAGGTTCTGGGCACTCATCAATAATTCTTCTCAATACAGATAGAGCTGTCCAAAAACAGAATTCTGATAAATGAAATTTTCTTCATGTAATTATACATGTGTGTTTTAATGCCTTACATTGTGCTTTCACTTTTATTTTCCATTTCATCCAAATCTACCATTACCATTAGCTGCTCGTGCATGCATCCCTTCATTGAACGAATGTTTATGAAGAGCACAGTGTGCTGGTCATGGAATAGGCACTGGGAGTAAAAAATGTAAAATGTGGTCCTGTCTGCAATGACTTGACACACTGAGTTATTTCTCACCCACCAGGCCCAGCCATTTTCACACTTACCATAGCGAAGGCCACATTTTCCTCTGATTCATAATGCATGGTCTTCTTTCCTGTCCCTGGATGAGCAGTACTGGTCATGAGGGTGTCACAACCACCTCCTTGTGTATCTGAATTCCTCCACCTGAGAGAAAATGTCAGGCCCAGGATACAGTAATGATCGGGTCCACAGCCCTGGCTGGATGAGTTGGGGGTGTTTTGATCCTAATGTTATTCCCACGTCAGTACAGAACTTGTGTGGCAGTAGAGAGAGGTCAGGCTTCAGAGTCAGCAAGAACTGGATTTCAAACTGGATTTGAGGACCCCCACCTTTTGATAGGTGACTTATTCTCTGCGAGTCTCTGATCTCTCCTCTTTAAATGAGGACAGTAAAAATACCACATGGCAGGGTGGTGGGGAGAATCAGAGATCATACAGCTGGTGATCACATCTGGTTTCTGTTTCCAGGGGCACCAGACTAGGGTTTCTGAGCATGGATCCAACCATCCCAGCCCTGGGTACATCACAGACACCAATCAATAGACGCGAGGAGACTCCTTGCTACAAGCAGACCCTGAGCCTCACGGTGCTGACGTGCATCATTTCCCTCGTGGGGCTGACAGGAAACGCGGTTGTGCTCTGGCTCCTGGGCTTCCGCATGCGCAGGAACGCTGTCTCCACCTACATCCTCAACCTGGCCGCGGTAGACTTCCTCTTCCTCAGCGGCCACATTGTACGTTCGCCGTTAAGCCTCATCAGTATCCGCCATCCCATCTCCAAAATCGTCAATCCTGTGATGACCTTTCCCTACTTTATAGGCCTGAGCATGCTGAGCGCCATCAGCACTGAGCGCTGCCTGAGCGTCCTGTGGCCCGTGTGGTACCGCTGCCGCCGCCCCAGACACCTGTCAGTGGTCGTGTGTGTCCTGCTCTGGGTCCTGTCCCTGCTGCGGAGCATCCTGGAGTGGATGTTCTGTGACTTCCTGTTTAGTGGTGCTGATTCTGTTTGGTGTGAAACATCAGATTTCATTACCATTGCGTGGCTGATTTTTTTATGTGTGGTTCTCTGTGGGTCCAGCCTGGTCCTGCTGGTCAGGATTCTCTGTGGATCCCGGAAGATGCCGCTGACCAGGCTGTACGTGACCATCCTGCTCACAGTGCTGGTCTTCCTCCTCTGTGGCCTGCCCTTTGGCATTCAGTGGGCCCTGTTTTCCAGGATCCACCTGGATTGGAAAGTCTTATTTTGTCATGTTCATCTAATTTCTGTTTTCCTGTCCTCTCTAAACAGTAGTGCCAACCCCATCATTTACTTCTTCGTGGGCTCCTTTAGGCAGCGTCAAAATAGGCAGAACCTGAAGCTGGTTCTCCAGAGGGCTCTGCAGGACACGCCTGAGGTGGATGAAGGTGGAGGGCGGCTTCCTGAGGAAACCCTGGAGCTGTCGGTAAGCAGATTGGAGCAGTGAGGAAGAGCCTCTGCCCTCCATGAGACTTTGAGAGCAAGGCTGCCCTGCCACTCTTGACAATTATATGCATTTTTCTTAGCCTTCTGCCTCAGAAATGTTTCAGCGGTTCCTCAAGGTCTTCGAATAGATGTTTATCTAACCTGACAGTTGCAGTTTTCACCCATGGAAAGCATTAGTCTGACAGTACAATGTTTAGAGTCTCCTTGATGTTACCAACACATTTTCCCTGTTATCTTACACCAAATCTTTCTTACTGAATACTTTTCCTGAAATTTTCATTGTAATAAAAGGAGTTCCTGTCCACAATCCTAAAACTCTTCTTTATGTTTCTTTTCTACCTGATAGTATCAAAAAAGAGGATTCCTTATTAATCTCTCAGATTATGTTCCCCTGAAAGTCATGTTCTCTTCGATAACTAGAGGCATTACTGCAGTTAGAATCTTGATTCTGAATAAGTGAGTTCTGCTACCTCTAAATTCCATTGAATTCTCAGATATAAAGCAAAATAATGTCCTTAGAGACAGACTCTCTCTTCATAAAAACACTCCCACAAATTGGTTTTATGAAAAGTCCTCTCCTGTCATTTGTCCACAGCATGGTGACATGTTGGCCTTGGTTTCTAGTAAAAACAACTGTGGCCCCTTCCCCTTGAGAACTGGCAAGTTCTTATTTAGCTATTCCTGGACTAGTGGACCCATGAGGAGCCTATAAATATGTCCGACCAGTTTCATTTTGGCCACTGGAAACCTCAATATTGATTTTAAAGTGGAAATTATCTTGAAAACCATTTATTATTCACTTATAGATTCTTTCAGTTGTAGGAGAATTCTTCATACTTCCAGGTTTTGTATAAATTGTTTTGACAGTAATTTTCAGTTAGTTTTATGGCTGTTTACATGAGAAGCAAAACTGAAAACATCTGACTTCTCCATGCCAATCTCAATTATGGGATCTGGATAATAACTTACAGTTGGTACAGAATTCTGATACATGCTGTGACATAGATGCACCTGGAAACATTGTGCTAAGGAAAATTAGCCAGATGCCAAACAATATTGTAAGTTCAAATTCTATGAGGTATCCAAACTAGGAAATTCTTGAACACAGAAAATAAATTAGGAGGATCCTGGTGCTGGAAGATGGAGGGAATGTGTAGCCATTATTAAATGAGCACAGGATTTCTGTGTGGAATAATGAAAAGTGCTTAAAAGGGACAGTGGTAACGGTTACAACTTATTGTGAATGTACTTACCTACACAGAATTGGACAATTAAAACGGTTAAAGTTATAAAATGTATGTTATGTAAACTTTACCACAATTTAAAACATTTAATTATAAAAACGAGATCAGTACAAAATTCAGGACTATGCTCCACCAGTGTTTAACCCTTGCACAGATAACTCAAGCAGACAGAAGAGACCACCAAGAGAAGATGTGACATCACTGCGGGCTCTGTGCTGCTCACAGACAGTGAGGCTGCCCCTCAGATTGGCCCTCACTGAGGGGAGCTGACACATGCAATTTGAGTATGCAGGAGGCGGTACAAAGCAGTTATGAAAGTAATAAAGAGGTCTATACTTTTCATTTTTCAAACCATATTTATTGGTGGCTCTTATCACACTGTTCACAATGTTGAACTCAGGTCCCCTGAGTCCAGATCCATTGCTCTTCCAGGCCCAGCATTTTGCTGATGCTGAATCCTATCTGTCCACCCTCGATTTCCAAATGCTGTAGTAGGACGTAGCTGTAGGTGAGGGTTTCCTACAGGCAAGAGGAAGCAGAAAGCAGTGTTTGCAGCCAGTGCTCTGGGCCAGGAGTTTGCCGTGATGTCTTTAGTTCAGACTGAGGGCTATTGAGAGAGTCCACTCTGGAAGTCTGTGATATCAATTGCACCATTTTGGCTAAAGATGTCTGTCGTAAGGAATTCTGTAGAGAATTTTCACCTGGCAATTGACTCAAATAATGTTGGTTCTCACCTGGGATTCTGCTTATTTTGATGTTAGTGACGTTCTTTTTCTTTTGATAGAAGAAAACTTCAACTCCATGAAGGCTTAGATTCTGTCCCTGAAGCCCATTCTGAACTCATTTGGCCTCACACATTGCTCCACTACAGCACTTAAAACAGTGTACTTCAAATATTTGTCCTCACATCTTTCTCTTCAACCGCAGCCTGGGGTCTTTAAGAGCAGAGAACATGTCTTTGAATTTCTGGTGCAACAGACTAGGTGTGGAATTTAGAAGAGTGTTGGCAACTATTTTTCTCAAGCAGCTTCCACCTGAAAATCTCATGGTCATCCAGAATCTTGCAAAGGCTGGCTCAGTCACCAGGTCTCACTGGAACTCCTACAGGCACCTCCCACTCAACAGAGTGTCCTCTGCAGTTGGTCGTTCTGAGAACAGCTGTTCCCTTTCATTGCAGGTCTGCTCACTGCCTCTGGGAAGAAGAATGGAGGGGATGTGGGAGTCTGCTCATGAGCTGCCTTCTTTCCAAGGCCAATGATGTTTCCTCTCGGTTACATGTCAAGGAAGAGCATGCAGGACATCCAGGAGTGTTCTCCAGAAACTGAGAAATGATATGAAACTCTCACATGGTACTTTTTGGGAGCTACTGTTCATGAATATTTTTTTTTGAGATGGAGTTTTGTGCATGCATTTATTTGTTTATTTATTTATTTATTTATATTGCCCAGGCTGGAGTGCAATGGCATGATCTTGGCTCACTGCAACTTCTACCTTCTGCATTCAAGCGATTCTCCTGCCTCAGCCTCCCAAGTAGCTGGGATTACAGGTGCCTGCCACCATGCCCAGCTACTTTTTTGTATTTTAAGTAGAGACGGGGTTTCACCATGTTGACCAGGATGGTCTCAATCTCTTGACCTCATGATCTGCCTGCCTTGGCCTCCCAAAGTGCTGGGATTACAGGCGTGAGCCACTGTGCCCGGCCCATGACTACTTTTTAGGCATGAATTCAACAAACATTCAAACCTAATTCATCAAGCACTGTGCTAATTCTACATAAAAGCAAATAGGTCTTTCAAATAAGTTTCTCACTAATACATTCTATCTCTATATCCAATCCTTTCCACTTCATGAAGAGAATATATTGATTGATGCTGAGCAAATGCTGAGCCTTTGTGGTCATTCACTTATGCTCTAGTACACCTGGGCTCAAGGGTACTGAGTCATCAGCCACACAAGAACCAATTGGATCTGTTTCTTGTCCTGGTTTTTCCAATTAGGCTTGTCAAAATAATTACCTGATTTATCAAAATACAGCACAAATCAATGAAATACGAGTATGAAAGAAGAACAGAGGTTTCCATACAAACTAATGTGAATGCTTAAAGGGACAATAAAAGCAGGTTCCAAAATTATTGTTAGTTTAATAGGTGTGAGTCTGCCTACTCTATCAGATTAAACAAAAATGAACAATATGGAACAATATCCTCAGAGAGAATGCTATGCATCTGATGCTAGGATCTACACTTAAACTAATCCACACTGCAAATCATAGACAATGAATGATATATGTGCTTTCAGCAAGATAGAGTAGAATTCTATTTGCAAACCCCGCACAAAGCAATGTTCTGTAGTCTAGTTCTATTACAGTCAGTGAATTCTAGGTAAAAATGAAATATTCATGTTACAAACGTATCCTTTTTTATTAATACTGATTAACAGACATTTTCAATTAATCTCTCTACTTGCATTTCTGAATATATCATTAAGTGGGCTCTTCATAACAGTATCTCTCACTTATTCTACTGTTTATTGTATAAATACATACTGAGAATCTCCTATTCTCTAGCTTGCATGCCAGACACTTGGGAGTCAAAGTAAACATACCCACATTCACAGAACTCACAGCCTGTGAAGGAAGGACACTAGTGCAGGAAAGACTGCCTCCCAATGTCACACATGCTATCCAAATATTGTGTTTGTGCCTCAAGGGTGCTCAGAGGAGAGGCTATCTAAAAATTCCCAGTTATCTTGCTGCCATCCTGAAGAGGAATGCCACCCCCAAGCACCCAGCTGAAGCAGGACAATACGATTCCAGTAAATTAGAGAATGTTCACCAGGTGACTGCTCATGCAAGACAACAATCTTAGCAACGGTTTTATAGTTGATGACATCAAAAGATTAATAGGCTGAATCTTACAACAGCCCTCAGTTGATAGTCCAACATCACACCAGTGCACAATTCCTGAAAAGATTTTTAAGAGACCCTGCAAGTGCTTAGGTCACGGGCATTGCGGAACTATCTACCACCATTACCGTGTGTTCCAGCAGAAGAAGCCCTTACCTCCAGGCAAACCCAAATCAAAGCATCTAGAAATCTTAGGATACGGAAGGATGCAGAATATGCAAGTGCCAAAATGGGAAGAACATGGACCTGGTTTCAGGGATTTGGGATTCTCAAGCTGACTGCATGGCCGACATGGGTCACATGCTCATTCCAGGGGAACCAAGCAGAAGTGAGGTTATGGGATTGCCCCAGTCTGAAACTGTGCCTTTTGTGCATTTGTGCTCAGGTATCTCTTTTCAGAATATGTGGGTAAAGTGTGACTTTACCATAACCATGGACTGAATATAAGTACTGTTATGATCCAGGCCACCTGAGAAATTCATGTCTCTACACAGTGACTATAAGCACAGTAAGTGTGTGTTCTTCTCACCTATGTGGCAGCAACCTAGAATCCGAAGAGACTGCTGTGGTACTTGTTCTGTATGATGGTGTGGTAACCATTGGGCACCTTTATTGTCAATGTACCAATGCTGACCATAGATATAGATGACATTTGTTTGCTGTTATCTAACAACAACAGCAGAGTATAGAAGAAGAAATCTCAATGCTCATGCACATCGTGTTGGTTCAATTGTTCTGAAACCTTGCAGGATGCAAACGCAAGGAAGGAGAGCAGAGATAGAGCAGATCTCATTCCTAAGTGTGTATATAGAAGTCAGTGGATCATTGAAGGCTTTGTGTAATAGGTAGAATTTTAACCGATGACTACAATTTACCCAGCATTATTATTAATAATTATACTCTCTGTAAATTTTGCCAGTCACACAAATTTTTGTATTGCACAAGGAGAGATAAATAGGATCTGGACATTTGGAAATAGAAGAAGAGATAATTTATACTGACACTGCTAATAAAAGCATAGAGTTTTTTAGGGAATGGTGAATAATTCATACATGAGTTTTATTCCTTGTGTTCCCCCCCTCACATGTATTTGGTCACGGTGGCAAGATCCCTCTTAAATAGAATCACGAGGCTGGAGTGCTCTGAATAATGAGCATTATCTTTTGTGGCCTGGAAGTGATAGGGGTTGGTGTTAATTTTGTGATATTCATAGGAATGAACTCCATAATAATGTAAAGTTCAGAGCAGGCCAGGCAGGTCAGGCCAACAGGACAAGCTACAAAGTCAAAACTCTGCTATCCATACCCTCCTTCAGCCCTCCAGAGTCAGAAGGCATATTTCCAGCCCTCCAAGGTCAGAAGGCATACATAAAAGATAAGAAAAAGTGTGGGGGTTAGGGGAGAAGACAGAAACAGTAGAATGCAGCCCCTTCTCTGGAGCAGCATTTTTACCTGCAAAACGCCCACACTTAACTCTAAACTTTTGCATAGCCTTGATATGGATGCTAGCTTAAGAGTTGGTAACCAGTTCTCAAAAAAATCCCTATTCAAATTCTGTGTGTCACCTTGCACCTTTTTTGTAATGTAGTATCTACAGTGTCTTGATATTTGGCTCAGTACTCCTGGTTTAACATCCTGATACACATGTGAAAGAATAATACATACCAACCTGAGACGTTCTAAAGAAGTTGATGAGAATTGTCATTCCCTGTCCAGGTCCTCAGGCTTCCTTACCTTCTTATCAATTCATATACAGTTATTAATAAGTAGAAATGCAGGATTCAGCCTTTAATTGTGTCTGTAAAAGTTTATATATTCATTGCGAGAGAGATTGGAAGCAAATATGATAAAAATTTAATATGTACTCAATTTTGTGGTAGGTGTGTGACTGATTATTATAACATCTTCTAGCCTGTGTCCCTGGCTTGCAAACTTCCTTCCAGTATACCCCCGTGTTCTCATTCTTGGTGTATTAGTCTGTTCTCACACTGCTAATAAAGGCATACCCAAGACTGGATAATTTATAAAGGAAAGAAGTTTAATTGACTCACAGTTCTACATAGGTGGGTAAGCCTCACAATCGTGGCGGAAGGCGAATGGGGAGCAAAGTCACATCTTACATGGTGACAGGCAAGAGAGCATATGGAGGGGAACTCCCCTTTACAAAACCATCAGATCTTGTGAGACTTACTCACTACCATGAGAACAGCATGGGAAAGGCCCACCCCATGATTCAGTTATCTCCCAACAGGTTCCTCCCACGACACGTGGGAATTATGGGAACTACAATTCAAAATGAGATTTGGGTGGGGACACAGCCCAACCATATCACTTGGTGACTTCAATATCTATGGAGGTAGTCCGTACAAGAAAAAGGCCTTTCAGTTGTTTTTTAAGTTTTCATTCTCAATTAATTGTAGACTATGAAGAAGTTACAAAAACAGTACAGAGAGTTTCTGTATGTCTACCACCCAAACTACAGCAATAGTAACATGTAACATAAATGTCTTATCAAAACCAGAAAATTGACATTGGTATCCTCTAATTACTACACTTCAGATCTTACCAGATTTCACCAAATATCTACAGTAAAATCTTACCAGATTTTACCAGTGTTTCCATGCACTCATTTGTGAAGTGAGCTATGCCTCTATGTTTCATTCCATAACATTTTGTCCCATGTATAGATTCATGTAACTAAAACCACATAAACCACATTGAAGACCTAGAAGTGTTTATTCACCACAAAACAACTGCCTTGGGCTCCTCCTACTGTCTTATCCACACTATGTTTCTTCCCAAATTCCTTTAATCACTGATCTATTTTCCATCTCTATAATTTTGTCATTTCAAACGTGTTACATAAATGGAGTCATACAGTATCCAATCTTTTGACTTTGGCTTTTTTCATTCAGCACAATGTTTTCAAGATCCACTCAAGTTGTTGCAGGTATCAGTAGCTTTTTGCTGATTTTTTTTTAATACTACCGAGGTACAGATGGACTGTGCTTTGTTTCACTATTCATAAGTGGAAGGACACTGTCATTTTTTTCTAATGTTGCATTTAAAAATAAAGCAACTAGAAACCTATGTGTACAGATTTTTAAGTGAACTTAATTTTCCTCTCCATATGATAAAATCTAGAGCTAGATTTCTGGGTTGTATGAAAATAGGATTTCCCAGCATAGCTCTATCATTTTACTTTCTCACTGGCAATTCCTCCAAATCTCAGCCAATATTTGAGATTTTTTATTTATTGCCCGAAATATTAGTGATGTTCAGCATCTTTCATGCATTTATTTGCCATGCATACATCCCCTTGCTGAAGCATCTGTTCATCTTTTGCCCTGGTTAAATCAGCTCTCCACTAACTCCAGGCCTGCTCCCATAGAACTGAATGTGGCTGGAGCACAGTAAAGAACCATGCCCCATTGTTTTACTTTATATTTATGTCTTTCAACCCGAAATGTCCATTTATTTCTCCTGAACAATCATCTAGCATTTCCATAATTGCCTCTCACTCTGCAAGCAAAGCTCTTCACACCATCTCTCTCTTGAAACCACTTCCTCATTCTTTTTATCATTCTGAAGTGATGCACTGCTGAGAATTATCCACCTCCCCACACAAGCTACCTGCCCATCTGCCTCTGAGCCCGTTGCTCTGCCTTTTCTCTCATCCCAGGAAATGGGCTCTGTGTGCTCCTGTTTGAAACCATCCTTTCCATTTGAATGAGTTTCCCCTGCTCCCTCGCCCTGGATCGTTTTATAAAATCATTGGCTCTCCCTCCCACATCTTCCATATTTTCTTCTCTAATGGATCCTTCCATTATAGTTGAAACCCACTATCCTATTCCTGGCTTAAATCACCACCCATGTCCACATTTCCCTTCATCTACAGCCTGATTTCTTTTCTTAACTTTAGAAAAAAATCTCTTCCAAAGAGTTTTCTACACTCATTATCCTCATTTCCTTTCCCATTCATATCTTCTCAAATCTCTATCTCCCTCTTTTAACTAGATCATTAAATTTATTTTCCTTGTTTGAAAATTTATTTTGTCAAAGTAATAAAGTCACAGGTTTCAAAAAAATTTTAATGCACGCAGTGAAAATTGACATCCCCGTTCCAGGTCCTCAGGCATACCTGCATATATATATTTGTTTCAACTGTAATGGAAGAATCCAACAGAGAAGGAAACGTTGCAGGTGCGGGAGGGAGATTCAATAATTACATAAAAGAATTCAAGGGGAGGGGGCAGGGAAACTGCATTCAAGTGGAAAACAACTATATATATGTAGTTGTTTTAGTATGACAAAGAATATATATGTATTCTTTTATATATGTATTCTTATATATATTCTTTTACGTATATTTATTCCTTGTCATACAAAATATAAATTGGTCTGTATTTTTTAATGTTTATTTTTATTTTAAGTTCAAGGGTACATGTGCAGGATGTATAGGTTTGTTACACATGTAAACATGTGCCATGGTAGTTTGTAGCACCTATCAGCCCATCACCTAGGTATAAAGCCCAGCATGCATTAGCTATTTTTCCCAATGCTCTCCCTCCCCCGACAACAGCCCAACAGGCCCCAGTGTGTTTTGTTCCATTCCCTGTGTCCATGTGCTCTCATTGTTCAGCTCCTACTTAAAGTCAGAACATGTGGTGTTTGGTTTTCTGTTCCTGCATTAGTTTGCTGAGGATAATGGCTGTATTCATGTCTCTGAAAATGACATGACCCCATGCTGCAATGAACATATGTGTATATGTATCTTTGTAATAGAATGACTTATATTTCTTTGGGTATTTATATTTCTTTGGGCATATACCCAGTAATGGGAATGTTGGGTCAAATCTTATCTCTGGTTCTAGATCTTTGAGGAATTACCAGACTGTCTTCCACAATGGTTGAACTAATTTACATTTCCATCAACAGTGTAAAAGCATTTCTTTATTTTTAAAAAAAGAGAAGAAAACACTAAAATAAGTGGTGTCAGTCCATTATGAGACTTAGATAACTCTATGCTATACATTATTATTTTGGTTAAAGACTCACATCACAAGCTTACATTGCTTGACACTGATACCTAAGCTCACAGTTGGCAATTAAGTGCTCTAGAACAACAATTACTAACAAAGCGGTGGACCAGATGAAATGGGATGGGAGAGGCTGATATGTGAGTAAAAATACGACAGAGGCTAAGAAACACCTCAACTAGGGATTATGTCTTAGCTGGCTGTGGTCTCCAATTTGCACCCATTCCCTGTAAAGGAAAACACAGGGCTGTTCAGCATCTTGATAAGCCTGGCTTGGTCACCAACTTTCCCTCCAGCTCCTGAAGGCATCTCTGGAATTACAGGACACAGAAGGGTCCTCTGGAGTCACTAAATCCCAGAAAGGCTCTTCTACTTCAGCACAGGATGGCTGTCTACTTCTGGATAGAAGAAGGAGCAAAGGTAAGGGTATATACCAAGAATTGTCTTCTTTCCAAAGTCAGTTATGGGTTTTTGCTATAAATTCACATTCCTGTGTTTTCATCTTGGGGAGTGTATTAGTCTGTTCTCATACTACTAACAAAGTCTTACCTGAGACTGGGTAATACATAAAGAAAAAGTTTAATGAACTCATAGTTTCACAGGCCTCACAATCATGAAGGAGGAGCAAAGGCACATCTTACATGGCAGCAGGCAAGAGAGCATGTGCAGGAGAACGGCCCTTTATAAAACCATCAGATCTTGTGAGAGTTATTCACTATCATGAGAACAGCACAGGGAAGACCCAACCCATGATTCAATACCTCCCACTGGGTCCCTCCCCTGACATATGGGGGCTATGGGAGCTACAATTCAAGA